>NC_074688.1:38372425-38462425 GCF_029448725.1 Salvelinus fontinalis
ACACACACACACACACACACACACACACACACACACACACACACACACACACACAATGGAGTAACAAGGTCAAAAAGCCACGTGAACCCTTAAAACAACACACATCAGTGGAGAGAGAAAAAGGCAGAAGGTTTGCAACAGTCACTGGACAGTGTGGGAAAAGAGGTGACTGGGCTCACTACGTGAAGTCACTACGTGAGGGGAGGTCTGTGGGACAGGACACTGAGTTGACAGGGAAAAAATTGATCTCTTCTAAATTAACACATGAAAGAATTCTCTTCCTGTGAGTGCATCCATCCATCCTTTAAAACAGCCCCAGGTCAGCCTGCCTTCCTGCCTGTCTGCCTGTGGTGCAGCCTGCCAGTAACTGATGGTGTTTGGGGGGTACAGCAGGCCCTGTGGCCAGCAGGACAACTAAGTGCTTTACTCAGTAACAAAACTAAACTCAATATTCAGAGAGCCTAGGATTCAATCCTTTTTGTCTTCTCAGAGTTCATTATATCTTCTCCTATATCTTGGTTTGGCAACCACTTCTCTCCTTTCTCTCAAGAAAGAGACTGTGTATAAAAATGGCCATTAAGCTTGGCTTTGGCTGTTGCCCTCTTCTGTCCAATCGGAGAAGACCAGGGTGAGGGTCAAAGGGCAGAGGTTGTGAGGTCATGAGAAGGGGTGTGAGGGGTGGGGGGAGGTTCAGAACTCCCACTCAGATGGGTCTTCCTTGCCAGCAGCCTTCTCCAGTCTGTGGATGATATTGTTGAGGTTGGCAGCTTTCTTCTTGCGTAGGGTATTGTCCCTGGGGTTCCTCGCCGGGGTTGAGGTGTGACTCGCTGGGGCTGAGAGAGAGAGACCTGCCTCAGGGGGGCCGAAGAGGCTGCTGCTGCTGGAGCCCGGCCCGGCCGAACCTGAGGTAGTGGAGTTTCTCTGGACAGGGGATCCACCTGACACCCCAGCTTCAACCCTGACCTCCATGTCCTGGTCCTCAGAGGCCTCTTTGTGCTCCTCTGGCCCTGTAGGCCCCCGGTGGCGGCCCTCCACCGTGCCATCGGACTCTGTCCCGTCACAGCTGTCCCCCTCCCCTGCTTTAGCTGCTGTCGCTGACCCTGCAGCCTGAATCTCCTCTATGAAGAGCTCCCTGCGGATACGAGACCTGGGGAGGGACAGAGAGTAGGGGGTTAAAGACTGACTCCTCAAACACAACGGGACGTCAAACAGAAGACCGTAAGTTAGAAGTAGATTTGATCAAAACAGTCACCAACTCTACAGTGTGTAATATCACAGCACTAGGATTCACAGCAACAGAACAGACATGATCTAATGAATTAGTTACAGGTCTGTTACTATCCCACACAGGACTCTTAATTAACACATTTCACTGGCGCAATCAACGTCAAAGAGTTAGAAGCACCACATTAATTTTAAGAGCACCAGAAAATAAGATTCATTAAATTGATTGCGATGGAGCCAATATTGGGCCTACATAAATTATATTTTGCTTTTGAAGTACATGTTGTGTACTACAAACCAGTATGTAACACCATAAAGACATTGGTCTAGTTTATTATAAAAGCTGAAATGTTGATACGAATAACTGTCATTGAAATTACAACATCATTTGTGGAATGTCAGGTTTCTAGATTTGGTAAAAAAAAGCTATTTTCCTATTTTAAATTTATTTTAAATTGAACCTTTATTTAAATAGGCAAGTCAGTTAAGAACAAATTCTTATTTACAATGACGGCCTACCCCGGTCAAACTTGGACGACGCTGGGCCAATTGTGCGCCGCCCTATGGGACCCGCAATCAGGGCTGGTTGTGAAATGTAATGAACATCCAAGATGGCGTAGCAGTCGTACGTGTGTTTGTCTTGTCTCGTGTAAATAGTCGGATCTCCATTTTTCTCGTATATATTTTAATCTCACTTTCCACCTACGCTCTAAATATACTTTCCTGCAATCCGCCTCACCCAATGTGGTACGGATCTGCTATTTTTAAACTTCATAACTGGAACCTACATCAGAAGCTAGCCGGCTAACTAGCTACGAGTCATTGTTAGCCACGGCTAGCGGCCTTCACATTTAGCTCGGACACCAGCCAGCTTTAGCTCGGTCAATACCTGCCAGTCTGCACAGCGCGATATCAACCCAGAGCATATCGTACTGCTTTTCTCCACCACATCACCGGATTCCTGCCGCAAGCTCTGGAACAATAGACTGGCTCATCGCAGCTAGCTAGCTGCAACCAGGTGGCTATTGCTGGCTAACGCCTCTGTGCCAAAGCAAGCACCAGTTAGCCTTGAGCTAGGCCCATTTCGCGGCTAGCCAAAGAGGTAAACCAGCTAATACGTGGGCTACAATACCTCTTTTGCCAATTGGCCTGGACCCTTTATTGCTGACACGGAGGCCCGCCGATCCACCGTGACTGGTCTGCCGACGTAATTGTCCAATGTGGTTTCAATAGGCTTTTCCGTTGCGATGCCGCCGAAGACCCATCTGCTAGCCACCGCCCGCTAGCTTTCTGAACGCTGTGTCTCCCGCTCGTCTAGCAAAGTTGCGACTACCGAACGGCTCCCTGACTCACCTATTGCTGCTCATTGGACCCTATGATCACTCGGCAACACATGCCTCTCCCTAATATCATTATGCCTTGTCAACTGCTTTTATTTCACTGTAGAGCCCCCAGTCCCGCTCAACGTGCCTTAGATAGATAGATCTTTTATCATACCCCCCACACATGTGGAGACCTCACCTGGCTTAACTGGTGTCTCCAGATGCAAGCCTTTTCATTGTCACTCAATGCCTAGGTTTACCTCCACTGTACTCACATCCTACCATACCCTTGTCTGTACATTATGCCCCGAATCTATTCTACCACGCAGAGAAATCTGCTCTTTTTATTCTCTGTTCCCAACGCACTAGACAACCAGTTCTTATAGCCGTACCCTTATCATACTCCTCCTCTGTTCCTCTGGTGATGTTGAGGTTAACCCAGGCCCTGTAGCCCCCAGCATTACACCTATTCCCCAGACACTCTCATTTGTTGACTTCTGTAACCGCAAAAGCCTTGGTTTCACGCATGTTAACATCAGAAGCCTCCTCCCTAAGTTTGTTTTATTCACTGCATTAGCACATTTCGACAACCCTGATGTCCTAGCCGTGTCTGAATCCTGGCTTAGGAAGGCCACCAAAAATTCTGAGATCTCCATCCCCAACTACAAAATTTTTCGTCAAGATAGAACTACCTATAATGGCGGAGTTGCTATTTACTGCAGAGATACCCTGCAGAGTTCTGTCATACTATCCAGGTCTGTGCCCAAAATGTTCGAGCTTCTACTTTTAAAAATCCACCTTTCCACTGTTGCCGCTTCTTATAGACCCCCCTCAGCCCCCCAGCTGTGCCATGGACACCATATGTGAATTGATTGCCCCCCATCTATCTTCAGAGTTCGTACTGTTAGGTGACCTAAACTGGGATATGCTTAGCACCCTAGTCGTCCTACAATCTAAGATAGATGCCCTTAATCTCACACAAATTATCAAGGAACCTACCAGGTACAACCCTAAAAATGGGCACCCTCATAGATTTAATCCTGACCAACTTGCCCTCTAAATACACCTCTGCTGTCTTCAACCAGGATATCAGCGATCACTGCCCCATTGCCTGCGTCCGTAATGGGTCCGGGATCAAACGACCACCCCTCATCACTGTCAAACGCTCCCTAAAACACTTCTGCGAGCAGGCCTTTCTAATCGACCTGGCCCGGGTATCCTGGAAGGATATTTCAATAAGCATTTTTCTACGGCTGGCCATGCTTTCCACCTGGCTACCCCAACCAACAGCTCTGCACCCCTCATCTCATCAGTAGAGGATGCCTGGTAGTTCTTTAAAAGTGCTTCCCTCAACATCTTAAATAAGCATTCCCCATTCAAAAAATGTAGAACTAAGAACAGATATAGCCCCTGGTTCACTCCAGACCTGACTGCCCTTGAGCAGCACAAAAACATCCCGTGGCGTACTGCATTAGCATCGAATAGCCCCCGCGATATGCAACTTTTCAGGGAAGTCAGGAACCAATATACACAGTCAGTTAGGAAAGCAAAGGCAAGCTTTTTCAAACATAAGTTTGCATTCTGTAGCACTAATTCCAAAACGTTTTGGGACACTGTAAAGTCCAATGAGAATAAGAGCACCTCCTCCCAGCTGCCCACTGCACTGAGGCTAGGAAACAGTCACCACTGATAAATCTACCACAATCGAGAATTTCAATAAGCATTTTTCTACGGCTGGCCATGCTTTCCACCTGGCTACCCCAACCAACAGCTCTGCACCCCCCGCAGGAACATGCCCAAGCCCTCACCACTTCTCCTTCACCCAAATCCAGATAGCTGAGTTCTGAAAGAGCCGCCGCGGTCATCCCCCTCTTCAAATGGGGTGACACTCTAGACCTAAACCGTTACAGACCTATATCCATCCTGCCCTGCCTCTCTAAAGTTAACAAACTGATCACCGACCATTTCGAATCCCACCGTACCTTCTCCGCTATGCAATCTGGTTTCCGAGCTGGTCACGGGTGCACCTCAGCCACGCTCAAGGTCCTAAACAATATCATAACCGCCATCGATCAAGGACAGTACTGTGCGGCCGTCTTCATCGACCTGGTCGAGGGTTTAGACTCTGTCAATCACCGCATTCTTATCAGCAGACTCAACAGCCTTGGTTTCTCAGATGACTGCTTTGCCTGGTTTACCAACTACTTCTCAGACAGAGTTCAGTGTGTCAAATCGTAGGGCCTGTAGTCCGGACCTCTGGCAGTCTATGGGTGTGCCACAGGGTTCAATTCTTGGGGCGACTCTTTTCTCTGTATATATCAATGATATCGCTCTTGCTGCTGGTGATTCTCTAATCCACCTCTACGCAGACAACCTTCTGTATACATCTGGCCCTTCTTTGGACACTGTGCTATCAAACTTCCGAACGAGCTTCAATGCCATACAACACTCCTTCCGTGGTCTCCAACTGCTTTTAAAAGCTAGTAAAACTAAATGCATGCTCTTCAACCGATTGCTGCTCGCACCCGCCCGACTAGCATCCCTACTCTGGACGGTTCTGACTTAGAATATGTGGACAACTACAAATACCTAGGTGTCTGGTTAGACTGTGAACTCTCCTTCCAGACTCATATTAACTTCTCTAGGGTAGGGGGCAGCATTGGGGATTTTGGATGAAAAGCGTGCCCAAATTAAACTGCCTGCTACTCAGCCATAAAAGCTAGAATATGCATATAATTAGTAGATTTGGATAGAAAACACTCTGAAGTTTCTAAAATGGTTTGAATGATGTCTGAGTATAACAGAACTAATATGGCAGGCAAAAACCTGAGAAAAAAAATCCAACCAGGAAGGGGGAAATCTGAGGTTTGTAGTTTTTCAACTCTTTGCCTATCGAATATACAGTGTCTATGGGGTCATAGTGCACTTCCTAAGGCTTCCACTAGATGTCAACAGTCTTTAGAACCTTGTTTGATGCTTTTACTGTGAAGTGGGGGCGAATGAGAGGGGAATGAGTCAGAGGTCTGCCAGAGAACCCCGAGCTGACCATGCGCGTTCACGTGATAGTTAGCTTGCGTTCCATTCCATTTCTGAAGACAAAGGAATTCTCCGGTTGGAACATTATTGAAGATTTATGTTAAAAACATCCTAAAGATTGATTCTATACATCGTTTGACATGTTTCTACGGACTGTAACGGAACTTTTTGACTTTATGTCTGCACCTAGTGATCGCGCCTCATGAATTTTGATTACTGGGCTAAACGCGCGAACAACAAGGAGGTATTTGGACAAATTATGGACATTATCGAACAAAACAAACATTTATTGTTGAACTCGGATTCCTGGGAGTGCATTCTGATGAAGATCATCAAAAGGTAAGTGAATACTTATTATGCTATTTCTGACTTCTGTTGACTCCAACATGGCGGATATCTGTTTGGGTTGTTTGGGCTCTGAGCGCCGTACTCAGATTATAGCATGGTGTGCTTTTTCCGTAAAGTTTTTTTGAAATCTGACACAGCAGTTGCATTAACTTCTTGAGAATACAGGGGGTGCTGTTTTCGCATTAGCATAATTTCCTCTACAGATTAAACTGCCTCTTATTCAATTATTGCTCTTACTATATGCATATAATTAATACCACTGGATAGAAAACAATCTATAGTTTCTAAAACCATTTCAATTTTGTCTCTGAGTGAAACAGAAGTCATTTGACAGCACTTTCACTGACCAAGAAGAAGAATGCAAGATGTGTATGCTCGCTTCAACGCTCTGCCTATATATGGTCACGCCACCTATGACCCGAAACACACTTCATTCGTCTTCCTCTGGGTGTCAAGAGGACGTCAGAGGAGAATTTTTTTGTTTATCTTGTACTGACGTGAAATAAGACCTATTTCTTTGGCGTGACCGACAACTTCCGGTTCTCTGAATCGCGCGATTTGGAGGTGCGATTGTCTACTGTTTTGCTGCCGTTACGGATGAAAACTATCTCCGTCTCGAAGTTTGTTTGATACATGTGACCATATCATCCTAATGTATGTTTTTTCAATATAGTTTAATCAGATTATTTGAATTTTTTCGGGAGTTTTGCCGTGTTCCGTTCTGTGACTTTTTTTTTACTTTGGCCAGTCGACCAGTACATATGCTAAATGAAGAGGGAAAGTTGCCATTATGAATCGATTGAACGACTCATCAGGACTAAGGACACCTTGATCAACATTCTGATGAAAGATCAGCAATAGTAAGACCCAATTTACGATGTTATTTCATATATCTGTCGTGCATGTGAACTGGTCGTGGGCGCCCAGCTGGTTCTGGCTGGCGTGGCTATGCTAATTTAGCGCTACATTTTGTTTTCGCTATAAAACATTTAATAAATCTGAAATATTGTTTGGATTCACCAGATGTTGGGCTTTCAATATCTGTACGCTGTGTATTTTTTCTGAAATGTTTTATTATAAGTAATTAGTTATATGACGTTGGTCTCTGTAATTGTTCTGGCTGCGTCGGCACTATTTCAGATTGCAGCTGCAATGTAGAACTGTGATTTATACCTGCAAAATGCACATTTTTCAAAAAAAAACTATGCTATACCATAAATATGTTATCAGACTGTCATCTTATGAAGTTGTTTCTTGGTTAGTGGCTATATATATTTTTATTTAGTCGAATTAGTGATAGCTACTGACGCAGGAAAAAACTGTTGGAGTAAAAAAATTGTGTCTTTTGCTAACGTGTTTAGCTAATAGATTTACATATTGTGTCTTCCCTGTAAAACATTATAAAAATCTTCGAACCAGGGTGTCTGTAGTGTCGCTGCGTCACTCCAGGGAGCAACAATATTGAGATGCATTACATTGAAGATTTCACACCGTCTGTTTAAAAACGTCAGGTGTGTGATGACAACATGCAACAGATTAGTGATGTGCACTTCGGTGAGTCATTTCGGTGAACTGGCTCATTTGGCTTCCAAACGGCTCTTGGTTCAAAATGCTTAAAATAATCAACACAGAACAATTATTATTTTGGTGCAAATGTCCAAAGGTAAGCCCAAACAGTAGGCTACAATTATGTCAGAAGGTGAAATGCGTGTTAAAATAAAATTTCACCTGGCAAAATGTGACCCATTTCATAAAGTTGGGCGCATGACGGCTGTCACTACTTCACAGGAGGCGCAGTTTTACGTAAGAATCTTGCCTAGCCACGATTGGTGGAGATAATGACGGGGCTGGGACATTCACGAGAAAGAGTCCATTATGTCAGGGCACCCACTCTTAAGGCTTCTCTGTCAAATGGCACATCATGCTCTCTGCGGATATTTACTCATATTTTTATCATGGACAACATGCAAAGTGTAAATACAGCTTTCAATAACAGTGTTGTGCCGGATACAGCTGCTGGTATCTATCGACACAGAGATAGAACCCAGCAGTGGCTAAAGCAGTCTGGACTGGTTAGTGATACAGATAGATAGTGATACAGCTGATGGTATCTATACACAGAGATTGATACCAGCAGTGGCTAAAGCAGTCTGGACTGGTTAGTGATACAGATAGATAGTGATACAGCTGCTGGTATCTATACACACAGAGATAGAACCCAGCAGTGACTAAAGCAGTCTGGACTGGTTAGTGATACAGATAGATAGTGATACAGCTGATGGTATCTATCGACACAGAGATAGATACCAGCAGTGACTAAAGCAGTCTGGACTGGTTAGTGATACAGATAGATAGTGATACAGCTGCTGGTATCTATACACACAGAGATAGTACCCAGCAGTGGCTAAAGCAGTCTGGACTGGTTAGTGATACAGATAGATAGTGATACAGCTGCTGGTATCTATCGACACAGATATAGAACCCAGCAGTGGCTAAAGCAGTCTGGACTGGATAGTGATACAGATAGATAGTGATACAGCTGCTGGTATCTATCGACACAGAGATAGAACCCAGCAGTGGCTAAAGCAGTCTGGACTGGTTGAAGCCGAGTGGGAAACCATGAATCATCATAAACCATACACAGGTAACAGTCTACAGCTAAAACGATAAGATAGCTACGTGTGCATACGTTACCGTCTCAACTGTCAAAAAAGTAGGTTTTATTACTAGCTATTGTTATTTATATAGCTAGCTAGCTAGACAGTTGCATACAGGTAACATTATAGCCAGCTAGCTGAGCTTGCCAGTTGCATTCTGCTGTTAAATGTTGATTGCTGATATGCTAAACCATGCATGTCATGATGATCACATTTTTCATGTGTTAGTTTATCATGTTTAACTGGCTAGCTACTGAAAATAGCCACTGTGGTGCGAATGCTAATCGATTAGCAAGCTAATCAAACCCCATGCTAAGTGACATAGTACACATGCTAAGTAGGCTAGATGGCGCACCACGATGAAATTATAGCTAAATAGCTAGCTTTGGATTATAGATTGAGGTGCATGTTCAACTAGCTACAAGATACTATCTAGAATATTACGCTTCATAATTACCAGCTGGCTAGATGTAAATTGTATTCATCTAGCTAGCCGGTAATTATGAAGCTTAATATTTTTACTTTTAGCAAGTTATCTTGTAGTGTCTACATTACCATGGTATGGAGGGAAGCGGCTTGAGTGTGTACAGGACATTTTAGTAGAGCTGTAGCAGTCGACAAGCTAAAGGAGATTCATTCATTCAAATGTTTCTGGGAATTTGTCTTTCAGCATAAACCTGCTCTCTGCCAACAGTACAAGGAGAGGATTGAGGTTGAACAAGCAACACTTCCAGCTATTTTATCTTTGTACCATGGCCATTACAGGTCCTGCTCAAAAGGGCAGAACATAAATGAGCTCCCAAGCTAGATTCCTTTGTTCATATCATGACCTGAACCAAAGTCACTCAACGGATCTTATGATATAGGTCTAGATAGTGTTTTCGCCTAATGATATAGGTCTAGATGGTGTTTTCGCCTAATGATATAGGTCTAGATAGTGTTTTCGCCTAATGATATAGGTCTAGATAGTGTTTTCACCTAATGATATAGGTCTAGATAGTGTTTTCGCCTAATGATATAGGTCTAGATAGTGTTTTCGCCTAATGATATAGGTCTAGATAGTGTTTTCACCTAATGATTTAGGTCTAGATAGTGTTTTCGCCTAATGATATAGGTCTAGATAGTGTTTTCGCCTAATGATATAGGTCTAGATAGTGTTTTCACCTAATGATTTAGGTCTAGATAGTGTTTTCGCCTAATGATATAGGTCTAGATAGTGTTTTCAACTAAGCCTTTGTGTTTGAAGTGGAACTGATAGCATTTTAGCAACATGAAATCTTATTAAAATCTGTTCATTCAGCGCATTAGGAAAGTATTCAGACCCCTTTACTTTCGTTACAGCCTTATTCTAAAATTGATTAAATAAATAAATGTCCTCAACCTACACACAATATCCCATAATGACAAAACGAAAACAGGTTTTTAGAAATGTTAAAAAATTTATTTAAAGAACTAAAAAAACAACATACCTTATTTACATAAGTATTCAGACCCTTTGCTATGAGATTTGAAATTTAGCTCAGGTGCATCCTGTTTCCATTGATCATCCTTGAGATGTTTCTACAACTTGAATAAACCCTCCTCGTCACAGCTGCCCATGTCCCTTAATG
This sequence comes from Salvelinus fontinalis, assembly GCF_029448725.1. NCBI lineage: Eukaryota > Metazoa > Chordata > Actinopteri > Salmoniformes > Salmonidae > Salvelinus > Salvelinus fontinalis. The sequence goes on from NC_074688.1 coordinate 38,382,623, forward strand.
ATGTGGTTGTTACTGACAAGAAGCACATGGCTGAGCTCTTTAAAATCACCACTTCATTAAGTCAGGATACCTATTTGACTCAGCCTCATTGCCTGTCCCAACACTTCCTCATCTCCCCCCAGCCCATCTAATGTAACTATCCCTGATGCTCCTCTCTTTTCTCCCTGCAGGAGTCCGAGGTGTTAAAGAAGCTCCTTAAACTTGACCTCAAAAAGAACATCTGGGTCAGATGGTTTAGATCCTTCTTACAGGTTGCTGCCCCTGTCATCGCCAAGCCTGTCTATCCTATTCCCAGTGCTTGGAAGGAAGCCACAGTTCATCCTTTATTTAAAGGGGGAGATCAATCTGATCCTAACTGTTATTATGCCTATTTTTATTTTGCTCTTGTTTATCAAAAGTGTTGGAAAAACTTGTCAATAATCAACTGACTGGCTTTCTTGATGTCTATAGTATTCTCTCTGGTATGCAATCAGGTTATGGACGTGTCACTGCAACCATTGCCCTTGATTCTAAGTAATGTTGTGCTGCTATTTTTATTGCCTTGGCCAAAGCTTCTAATACGGTAGACCATTCCATTCTTGTGGACCGGCTAAGGAGTATTGGTATCTCTGAGGGGTCTTTGGCCTGGTTTGCTAACTACCTCTCCCAAAGAATGCAATGTGTAAGGTCAGAACATCTGCTGTCTCAGCCACTGCCTGTCATCAAGGGAGTACCCCAAGGCTCGATCCTAGGCCCCACGCTCTTCTCAATTTACATCAACAACATAGCTCAGTCAGTAGGAAGCTCTCTCATCCATTTATATGCAGATGATACAGTCTTATACTCAGCTGGCCCCTCAGATTTTGTGTTAAACGCTCTACAACAAAGCTTTCTTAGTGTCCAACAAGCTTTCTCTGCCCTTACCCTTGGTCTGAACACCTCAAACAAAAGTCATGTGGTTTCAATACTATGTTGGTGCTGCTGCCATGTTTGTGCTATAGTCTTACGTCTCTATGTAGTGTTGTGGTGTCTCTCTTTATGCAGTGTTGTGGAGTCTCTCTTCATGTAGTGTTGTCTCTCTCTATGTAGTGTTGTGGAGTCTCTATGTAGTGTTGTGGAGTCTCTCTTCATGTAGTGTTGTGGTGTCTCTATGTAGTGTTGCGGTGTCTCTATGTAGTGTTGTGGTGTCTCTCTCTATGTAGTGTTGTGGTGTCTCTCTCTATGTAGTGTTGTGGTGTCTCTCTCTATGTAGTGTTGTGGTGTCTCTCTCTCTGTAGTGTTGTGGTGTCTCTCTTTATGTAGTGTTGTGGTGTCTCTCTCTCTGTAGTGTTGTGGTGTCTCTCTTTCTGTAGTGTTGTGGTGTCTCTATGTAGTGTTGTGGTGTCTCTATGTAGTGTTGTGGTGTCTCTATGTAGTGTTGTGGTGTCTCTATGTAGTGTTGTGGTGTCTCTATGTAGTGTTGTGGTGTCTATGTAGTGTTGTGGTGTCTATGTAGTGTTGTGGTGTCTATGTAGTGTTGTGGTGTCTATGTAGTGTTGTGGTGTCTCTATGTAGTGTTGTGGTGTCTCTATGTAGTGTTGTGGTGTCTCTATGTAGTGTTGTGGTGTCTCTATGTAGTGTTGTCTCTATGTAGTGTTGTGGTGTCTCTATGTAGTGTTGTGGAGTCTTTATGTAGTGTTGTGGAGTCTTTATGTAGTGCTGTGGTGTCTCTCTGTAGTGTTGTGGTGTCTCTCTGTAGTGTTGTGGTTTCTCTATATAGTGTTGTGGTTTCTCTACGTCTCTATGTAGTGTTGGGGTGTCTTTTTATGTAGTGTTGTGGGGTCTCTATGTAGTGTTGTGGGGTCTCTATGTAGTGTTGTGGGGTCTCTATGTAGTGTTGTGGGTCTCTATGTAGTGTTGCAGTGTCTCTCTTTCTGTAGTGTTGTAGTGTCTCTCTTTCTGTAGTGTTGTAGTGTCTCTCTTTCTGTAGTGTTGTGGTGTCTCTCTCTATGTAGTGTTGTAGTGTCTCTCTTTCTGTAGTGTTGTAGTGTCTCTCTTTCTGTAGTGTTGTAGTGTCTCTCTTTCTGTAGTGTTGTGGTCTCTCTATGTAGTGTTGTGGTGTCTCTATGTAGTGTTGTGGTGTCTCTCTTTATGTAGTGTCTATGTAGTGTTGTGGAGTCTCTATGTAGTGTTGTGGAGTCTCTATGTAGTGTTGTGGAGTCTCTATGTAGTGTTGTGGGGTCTCTATGTAGTGTTGTGGGGTCTCTATGTAGTGTTGTGGGGTCTCTATGTAGTGTTGTGGGGTCTCTATGTAGTGTTGTGGGGTCTCTATGTAGTGTTGTGGGGTCTCTATGTAGTGTTGTGGGGTCTCTATGTAGTGTTGTGGGGTCTCTATGTAGTGTTGTGGGGTCTCTATGTAGTGTTGTGGGGTCTCAATGTAGTGTTGTGGGGTCTTAATGTAGTGTTGTGGGGTCTCTATGTAGTGTTGTGGGGTCTCTATGTAGTGTTGTGGGGTCTTAATGTAGTGTTGTGGGGTCTCAATGTAGTGTTGTGGGGTCTCTATGTAGTGTTGTGGGGTCTCTCTCTTTATGTAGTGTTGTAGTGTCTCTCTTTATGTAGTGTTGTCTCTCTTTCTGTAGTGTTGTGGTGTCTCTCTTTCTGTAGTGTTGTAGTGTCTCTCTTTCTGTAGTGTTGTGGAATCTCTATTTCTGTAGTGTTGTGGTCTCTCTATGTAGTGTTGTGGTGTCTCTCTTCATGTAGTGTCTATGTAGTGTTGTGGTCTCTCTCTGTAGTGTTGTGGTGTCTCTCTTCATGTAGTGTTGTAGTGTCTCTCTTTCTGTAGTGTTGTGGAATCTCTCTTTCTGTAGTGTTGTGGTCTCTCTATGTAGTGTTGTGGTGTCTCTCTTCATGTAGTGTCTATGTAGTGTTGTGGAGTCTCTATGTAGTGTTGTGGTCTATCTATGTAGTGTTGGGGTATCTCTATGTAGTGTTGGGGTATCTCTATGTAGTGTTGTGGGGCCTCTATGTAGTGTTGTGGTGTCTATGTAGTGTTGTGGTGTGGAGTCTCTCTTTCTGTAGTGTTGTGGTGTCTCTATGTAGTGTTGTGGAATCTCTCTATGTAGTGTTGTGGAATCTCTCTATGTAGTGTTGTGGGGTCTCTATGTAGTGTTGTGGGGTCTCTATGTAGTGTTGTGGGGTCTCTATGTAGTGTTGTGGGGTCTCTATGTAGTGTTGTGGGGTCTCTATGTAGTGTTGTGGGGTCTCTATGTAGTGATGTGGGGTCTCTATGTAGTGATGTGGGGTCTCTATGTAGTGATGTGGGGTCTCTATGTAGTGATGTGGGGTCTCTATGTAGTGATGTGGGGTCTCTATGTAGTGATGTGGGGTCTCTATGTAGTGTTGTGGGGTCTCTATGTAGTGTTGTGGTGTCTATGTAGTGTTGTGGTGTCTCTTATGTAGTGTTGTGGTGTCTCTTATGTAGTGTTGTGGTGGATCTATGTAGTGTTGTGGTCTCTTATGTAGTGTTGTGGTCTCTCTATGTAGTGTTGTGGTCTCTCTATGTAGTGTTGTGGTCTCTCTATGTAGTGTTGTGGTCTCTCTATGTAGTGTTGTGGTCTCTCTATGTAGTGTTGTGGTCTCTCTATGTAGTGTTGTGGTCTCTCTATGTAGTGTTGTGGTCTCTCTATGTAGTGTTGTGGTCTCTCTATGTAGTGTTGTGGTCTCTCTATGTAGTGTTGTGTCTCTCTATGTAGTGATGTGTCTCTCTATGTAGTGACGTGGTCTCTCTATGTAGTGATGTGGTCTCTCTATGTAGTGATGGGGTCTCTCTATGTAGTGATGGGGTCTCTCTATGTAGTGTTGTGGGGCCTCTATGTAGTGTCGTGGGGTCTCTATGTAGTGTCTCTCTTTATGTAGTGTTGTCTCTATGTAGTGTTGTGGTGTGGAGTCTCTCTTTCTGTAGTGTTGTGGTGTCTCTCTTTCTGTAGTGTTGTGGAATCTCTCTTTCTGTAGTGTTGTGGAATCTCTCTATGTAGTGCTGTGGTGTCTCTTATGTAGTGCTGTACGGGTCAGGTCTTCAGGCCTGCTTGGGCTGTACACAAGCCCGGTAATACGGGTCAGGTCTTCAGGCCTGCTTGGGCTGCACACAAGCCCGGTAATACGGGTCAGGTCTTCAGGCCTGGTTGGGCTGCACACAAGCCCGGTAATACGGGTCAGGTCTTCAGGCCTGGTTGGGCTGTACACAAGCCCGGTAATACGGGTCAGGTCTTCAGGCCTGGTTGGGCTGCACACAAGCCCGGTAATACGGGTCAGGTCTTTAGGCCTGGTTGGGCTGCACACAAGCCGTTGTCGCCGTGCTAATGCTGCAAACGTCAAATCCGCACTCTCTTTCTTTCTATCGTGCATTCGGTACAGCGACGCCTTATCATTACAAACAATTATTATCTGGGAGTTTATTTTCCTCGTCGCACAATAAAACCCCTGGCTACTGAGCCACACGGGACAAACCAAATGCGTTGTACTTTAGAGCCCTGATCCCGCACCCTAAGCCTGATAGTGCAGTAACTGACCTGTAGTTGTGGAACCAGTTGATAACAGTGCTGGTCTTCAGGTTGAGCTGGGAGGCCAGCTCCTCAATGGTTTTGGGGGAGGGGTAGGGTTTCTCCTGGTAAGCCCTCTTCAGAGCCTCCTTCTCCTCGGGACCCAGAACCACCCGAACCTTCTTCTGGTACAGCTGAGGAGGCTGCTGGTGCTGGGGGCTGGCGCTCTGGAGGAAGTCTGGCCCTGCCAGGCCACCGTCCACAGAATGGCCGTCACTCAGCGAACTGTGGCGCCTCTTCAGGTAGGCTGGGGAGAGACAGGGAAAGGATGAGATATCGTTGTAGATACGCACACAGTGTACTGGTACCACCAACCACTAGGGGGTGGTAATGTCTAACTGTAGCAATACAAGGACAGAGTCAGCCTCTGAAAACACCACAGGCTTAATATGCAAATGACAGCATGGATTTGGCCTTCTCTAATCTCCTACAGTACAGTACAGTACACACTGATCCAATAAAAGAGAAGAGAAACCCAAATACAGCACAAGCCTACAAGGCCATGTACATGTATCTGTGTCTTCAAAGTGACACACTACACAGGGTCAACTCATGGTTTGTCTGCCTTTCCTCCCAGCTCTGCTATTGGTCAGGTCCACAGCTCTATTCTGACCTCTGATCACCGACTCGGGCCAACTTCATCCTGCTGCCTGCACTCAGTGACCTCCGACATGTGGTTCAGCCTCTCCCCTCCAGGCCTGCTGTGGGCATGCTCAGTGGTCACTAACCGCCTGCACAGAGACAGTTGGGGAAGCTAGGCCTGGCCCCAGTAGCAGTATATTGACCCTAGTAGCAGTATCCTTGTCACAGTAGCAGTAGCCTGGTCACAGATCCATTGGAACTTTTGCCTGCTCCTTTGTCATTGCCAAGCAAATCATGTTTCACATGAAAATTCCATAAGGAGTTGTCTAGAGAATAGAAACAGACTGGCACCCAGGCTATATTAAAGAGACCAGAAACAGACTGGTACCCAGGCTATATTAAAGAGACCAGAAACAGACTGGTACCCAGGCTATATTAGACTAGAAACAGACTGGTACCCAGGTTATATTAAAGAGACCAGAAACAGACTGGTACCCAGGCTAGGGGAAGCCAGATCTGCTGGCCACATACTGCCTTCTGAAAACACCAGCCACTTTGTGTATTTTATCCCTAACACTAAATAAAGACCAAACCGCTGACGTCCATGACGTTCTAGCCATCCATCTTCAGTACAGCCGAGAGAGAAACAGACCTTTAAGTCTCACTAGGAAGAGAACGACTAATGTGTAAACCAGGAAGCAGCGGGTGAATGGAACCAGGAGGCAGTGGATGAATGGAACCAGGAAGCAGTGAATGCAGTGGATGAATGGAACCAGGAAGCAGTGGATGAATGGAACCAGGAAGCAGTAGATGAATGGAACCAGGAAGCAGCAGATGAATGGAACCAGGAAGCAGCAGATGAATGGAACCAGGAAGCAGCAGATGAATGGAACCAGGAAGCAGCAGATGAATGGAACCAGGAAGCAGCGGATGAATGGAACCAGGAAGCAGCGGATGAATGGAACCAGGAAGCAGCGGATGAATGGAACCAGGAAGCAGCGGATGAATGGAACCAGGAAGCAGCGGATGAATGGAACCAGGAAGCAGCGGATGAATGGAACCAGGAAGCAGCGGATGAATGGAACCAGGAAGCAGCAGATGAATGGAACCAGGAAGCAGCAGATGAATGGAACCAGGAAGCAGCGGATGAATGGAACCAGGAAGCAGCGGATGAATGGAACCAGGAAGCAGCAGATGAATGGAACCAGGAAGCAGCAGATGAATGGAACCAGGAAGCAGCAGATGAATGGAACCAGGAAGCAGCGGATGAATGGAACCAGGAAGCAGCGGATGAATGGAACCAGGAAGCAGCGGATGAATGGAACCAGGAAGCAGCGGATGAATGGAACCAGGAAGCAGCGGATGAATGGAACCAGGAAGCAGCAGATGAATGGAACCAGGAAGCAGCGGATGAATGGAACCAGGAAGCAGCGGATGAATGGAACCAGGAAGCAGCGGATGAATGGAACCAGGAAGCAGCAGATGAATGGAACCAGGAAGCAGTAGATGAATGGAACCAGGAAGCAGTAGATAAATGGAACCAGGAAGCAGTGAATGCAGTGGATGAATGGAAGCAGTGAATGCAGTGGATGAATGGAACCAGGAAGCAGTGGATGAATGGAACCAGGAAGCAGTAGATGAATGGAACCAGGAAGCAGTAGATGAATGGAACCAGGAAGCAGTAGATGAATGGAACCAGGAAGCAGTAGATGAATGGAACCAGGAAGCAGTAGATGAATGGAACCAGGAAGCAGTGAATGCAGTGGATGAATGGAACCAGGAAGCAGTGGATGAATGGAACCAGGAAGCAGTAGATGAATGGAACCAGGAAGCAGTAGATGAATGGAACCAGGAAGCAGTAGATGAATGGAACCAGGAAGCAGTAGATGAATGGAACCAGGAAGCAGCCAATGAATGGAACCAGGAAGCAGTGAATGCAGTGGATAAATGGAACCAGGAAGCAGTGAATGCAGTGGATAAATGGAACCAGGAAGCAGTGGATGAATGGAACCAGGAAGCAGTAGATGAATGGAAGCAGTGGATGAGTTAGGGGGAGTGATGAGCTCTACAGCAGAGTCTCAGCACTCAATCGCTGGTTGAAAACTGTTTTCTGCCCCTCCCAAAAGATAGAATTTGTAGATAATTGGCCCTCTTTCTGGGACTCACCCACAAACAGGACCAAGCCTGACCTGCTGAGGAGTGACGGACTCCATCCTAGCTGGAGGGGTGCTCTCATCTTATCTACCAACATAGATAGGGCTCTAACTCCTTTAGCCCCACAATGAAATAGGGTGCAGGCCAGGCAGCAGGCTGTTAGCCAACCTGCCAGCTTAGTGGAGTCTGCCAATAGCACAGTCAGTGTAGTCAGCTCAGCCATACCCATTGAGACTATGTCTGTGCCTCGACCTAGGTTGGGCAAAACTAAACATGGCGGTGTTCGTCTTAGCAATCTTATTAGGATAAAGACCTCCTCCATTCCTGCCATTATTGAAAGAGATCATGATACCTCACATCTCAAAATAGGGTTACTTAATGTTAGATCCCTCACTTCAAAGGCAGTCATAGTCAATGAACTAATCACTGATCATAATCTTGATGTGATTAGCCTGACTGAAACATGGCTTAAGCCTGATGAATTTACTGTGTTAAATGAGGCCTCACCTCCTGGTTACACTAGTGACCATATCCCCCGTGCATCCCGCAAAGGCGGAGGTGTTGCTAACATTTATGACAGCAAATTTCAATTTACAAAAAACAAAAATGACGTTTTCGTCTTTTGAGCTTCTAGTCATAAAATCTATGCAGCCTACTCAATCACTTTTTATAGCTACTGTTTACAGGCCTCCTGGGCCATATACAGCGTTCCTCTCTGAGTTCCCTGAATTCCTATCAGACCTTGTAGTCATAGCAGATCATATTCTAATTTTTGGTGATTTTAATATTCATATGGAGAAGTCCACAGACCCACTCCAAAAGGCTTTCGGAGCCATCATCGACTCAGTGGGTTTTGTCCAACATGTCTCTGGACCTACTCACTGCCACAGTCATACTCTGGACCTAGTTTTGTCCCATGGAATAAATGTGGTAGATCTTAATGTATTCCCACATAATCCTGGACTATCGGACCACCATTTTATTACGTTTGCAATCGCAACAAATAATCTGCTCAGACCCCAACCAAGGAGCATCAAAAGTCGTGCTATAAATTCTCAGACAACACAAAAATTCCTTGATGCCCTTCCAGACTCCTTCTGCCTACCCAAGGGCGTCGTAGGACAAAAATCAGTTAACCACTTAACTGAGGAACTCAATTTAACCTTGCGCAATACCCTAGATGCAGTTGCACCCCTAAAAACGAAAAACATTTGTCATAAGAAACTAGCTCCCTGGTATACAGAAAATACCCGAGCTTTGAAGCAAGCTTCCAGGAAATTGGAACGGAAATGGCGCCACACCAAACTGGAAGTCTTCCGACTAGCTTGGAAAGACAGTACCGTGCAGTACCGAAGAGCCCTCACTGCTGCTCGATCATCCTACTTTTCCAACTTAATCGAGGAAAATAAGAACAATCCAAAATGTATTTTTGATACTGTTGCAAAGCTAACTAAAAAGCAGCATTCACCAAGAGAGGATGGCTTTCACTTCAGCAGTAATAAATTCATGAACTTCTTTGAGGAAAAGATCATGACCATTAGAAAGCAAATTACGGACTCCTCTTTGAATCTGCGTATTCCTCCAGGGCTTAGCTGTCCTGGATCTGCACAGCTCTGCCAAGGCCTGGGATCGGGAGAGACACTTAATTGTTTTAGTACTATATCTCTTGACACAATGATGAAAATAATCATGGCCTCTAAACCTTCAAGCTGCATACTGGATCCTATTCCTACTAAACTGCTGAAAGAGCTGCTTCCTGTGCTTGGCCCTCCTATGTTGAACATAATAAACAGCTCTCTATCCACCGGATGTGTACCAAACTCACTAAAAGTGGCAGTGATAAAGCCTCTCTTGAAAAAGCCAAACCTTGACCCGGAAAATATAAAAAACTATCGGCCTATATCGAATCTTCCATTCCTCTCAAAATTTTTAGAAAAAGCAGTTGCGCAGCAACTCACTGCCTTTCTGAAGACAAACAATGTATACGAAATGCTTCAGTCTGGTTTTAGACCCCATCATAGCACTGAAACTGCACTTGTGAAGGTGGTAAATGACCTTTTAATGGCGTCAGACCGAGGCTCTGCATCTGTCCTCGTGCTACTAGACCTTAGTGCTGCCTTTGACACCATCGATCACCACATTCTTTTGGAGAGACTGGAAACCCAAATTGGTCTACACGGACCAGTTCTGGCCTGGTTTAGATCTTACCTGTCGGATAGATATCAGTTTGTCTCTGTGAATGGTTTGTCCTCTGACAAATCAACTGTGCATTTCGGTGTTCCTCAAGGTTCCGTTTTAGGACCACTATTGTTTTCACTATATATTTTACCTCTTGGGGATGTTATTCGAAAACATGATGTTAAAATTCACTGCTATGCGGATGACACACAGCTGTACATTTCAATGAAACATGGTGAAGCCCCAAAATTGCCCTCGCTAGAAGCCTGTGTTTCAGACATAAGGAAGTGGATGGCTGAAAACTTTCTACTTTTAAACTCGGACAAAACAGAGATGCTTGTTCTAGGTCCCAAGAAACAAAGAGATCTTCTGTTAAATCTGACAATTCATCTTGATGGTTGTAAAGTCGTCTCAAATAAAACTGTGAAGGACCTCGGCGTTACTCTTGACCGTGATCTCTCTTTTGACGAACATATCAAGACTGTTTCAAGGACAGCTTTTTTCCATCTACGTAACATTGCAAAAATCAGAAATTTTCTGTCCAAAAATGATGCAGAAAAATTTATCCATGCATTTGTTACTTCTAGATTAGACTACTGCAATGCTCTACTTTCCGGCTACCCGGATAAAGCACTAAATAAACTTCAGTTAGTGCTAAATACGGCTGCTAGAATCCTGACTAGAACCAAGAAATTTGATCATATTACTCCAGTGCTAGCTTCCCTACACTGGCTTCCTGTTAAGGCAAGGGCTGATTTCAAGGTTTTACTGCTAACCTACAAAGCGTTACATGGGCTTGCTCCTACCTATCTTTCCGAGTTGGTCCTGCCGTACATACCAATACGTACGCTACGGTCACAAGACGCAGGCCTCCTAATTGTCCCTAGAATTTCTAAGCAAACAGCGGGAGGCAGGGCTTTCTCCTATAGATCTCCATTTTTATGGAACAGTCTGCCTACCCATGTGAGAGACGCAGACTCGGTCTCAACCTTTAAGTCTTTACTGAAAACTTATCTCTTCAGTAGGTCATATGATTGAGTGTAGTCAGCCCAGGAGTGTGAAGGTGAACGGAAAGGCTCTGGAGCAACGAACCGCCCTTGCTGTCTCTGCCTGGCCGGTTCCCCTCTCTCCACTGGGATTCTCTGCCTCTAACCCTGTTACAGGGGCTGAGTCACTGGCTTACTGGTGCTCTTTCATGCCGTCCCTGAGAGGGGTGCGTCACTTGAGTGGGTTGAGTTACTAACGTGATCTTCCTGTCTGGGTTGGCGCCCCCTCTTGGTTTGTGCTGTGGTGGAGATCTTTGTTGGCTATACTCGGCCTTGTCTCAGGATTATAAGTTGGTGGTTGAAGATATCCCTCCAGTGGTGCGGGGGCCGTGCTTTGGCAAAGTGGGTGGGGTTATATCCTTCCTATTTGGCCCTGTCCGGGGGTATCTTCGGATGGGGCCACAGTGTCTCCTGACCGCTCCTGTCTCAGCCTCCAGTATTTATGTTGCAGTAGTTTGTGTCGGGGGGCTAGGGTCAGTTGGTTATACCTGGAGTACTTCTCCTGTCTTATCCAGTGTCCTGTGTGAATTTAAGTATGCTTTCTCTAATTCTCTCGTTGAGAACCTGAGCCCTAGGACCATATGTCAGGACTACCGGGCATGACGACTCCCTGCTGCACCCAGTCCGCCTGGCCTTGCTGCTATTCCAGTTTCAACGGTTCTGCCTGCGGTTACGGAACCCCTACCTGTCCCAGACCTGCTGTTTTCAACTCTTAATTATCGGCTATGAAAAGCCAACAGATTTATTCCTGATTATTATTTGACCATGCTTGTCATTTATGAACATTTTGAAAATCTTGGCTCTCTCTAATTTTCTCCTTCTCTCTTTCTTTCTCTCGGAGGACCTGAGCCCTGGGACCATACGTCGGGACTGCCGGGCGTGGTGGCTCCTTGCTGTCCCCAGTCCGCCTGGCCTTGCTGCTGTTCCGGTTTCAGCTGTTCTGCCTGCGGTTATGGAACCGCCACCTGTCCCAGACCTGTTGTTTTTCAACTCTTAATGATCGGCTATGAAAAGCCAACTGAATATTATTCATGATTATTATTTGACCATGCTTGTCACTTATGAACATTTTTGAACATCTTGGCATAGTTCTGTTATAATCTCCACCCGGCACAGCCAGAAGAGGACTGGCCACCCCTCATAGCCTGGTTCCTCTCTAGGTTTCTCTCTAGGACCAAAAGGCTCCTTAACAGCTTCTATCCCCAAGCCATAAGACTGCTGACCAATTAATCAAATGGACAACCAAACTATTTACATTGACCCCCCCCCCCATTTGTTTTTACACTGGTGCTGTTAATCATCGATGCATAGTCACTTTACGCCTACCTACATGTATAAATTACCTCAACTAACCTGTACCCCCGCACATTGACTCAGTACCGGACCCCTGTATATAGCCTCGCTGCTGAGGCCCCAAAAAGGTGACACTTTTTTCTTTCCACTATAACATGCAATAAATCCCTGCTAGGTGGAAATGCAGGTTTTAACTAATTAAACAACAAAGAATATGATCTACATGATCAGTCTCTGTGTGTAAAATAAAAAGTGGTTAATGTGAACCTAACTCACAGTAACAAAAAAAAAAATGTAAGAAAGCAATCCAATGTTATTTGTTGCCTAGACTTTACTGCAAATGACACTCAAGTCTGAACAACAATACACTATATTGCAGTTACCATGACAGCCTTTATAATAGAACACTTGAGACCACACACACACACACACACACACACACACACACACACACACACACACACACACACACACACACACATCTAAATATTGCACTTAAGGGGGAAAAAAACATCTTAAAGTAGAAATAGAATAAAACAAACAGGCATTCTATTTTTGCGACCACTATAGTAGACATCGATCAAGTGCACAAGGTGCAAAAATAACGTTCACTGGGTAAAACAATTAAATAATCGCCCCTCACTCACACAAAAGTGTTACTGTCAAGTTCAACACAACAAAAGCAATATCTTTGGGCTACACTGCACTGTTTTACATTGTACACTTTCTGCCTGTCGACACCTGTTCTACAATGTGCCAGCAGAGCATGATACCCTTTGTTGGCATAATTGATATCTTTCAGGCAGAGAATACACCTGGCATACCCCTTTTTATCCACTGTATTGAAAGAGGGAAAGTGTCACCTAATTCTCTCATTCTGAAAATTAACCATATACTGTCGAGGGAAAACAGTAGTTAGTTCGTTTACATTCCACACCGATTGCCAGGGTCCAGTAAGCAACTAACGCGTTATAACTGGAGGAACGGCAAAGAGTCGTATACCACTTAATACTATAGCGAATTGGTTAGGTTACTAACGTTAGCTCATTTGATGTTTTAACGTTAGCTAGCGAATTGTCTGACTTTATTAGCCAGCTCATTTTCAAACAAACTCAATTATTTGATGAGCTAAGTTGGCTAATGTTGCTCAACATTTCTCTGGCTACTGTAGCTAACGGATAAGTCGATCCAGCTAGCAAGATAACGTTACTTAAAAATGCTAACAACATACACTTTCTCCCTCACCTCAAACTTTCAAAATTCCAGTTGTTTTTCGGTTACAGCTCACGAAGTACGCTTCATCACCTTCTCACCCCCATGGTCAGGCTTCTCACCTAACGTTAACGCTTCGTTATCGTTCAGGGGGACGCGCTGCTGTAACAAGCAAGTTGGTTGTCTCTTCTCTCTTCAGTCGTGCGCTGCATTCTGTTATGTGAACGACTGGCCGAGCCTTGGATACAGACAGTATCGCTCCAAACGCGCATCACTCGTCCGCTCACAGCCAGTAGTGATCCAAAGCCCCCTCATCGAATCTACACGATTCACGTAGGTCAACTATTTTGGATTCAAAACAGCGAATTTCGCAGAAAGGTGACTAGTTTGCATCCCTGTATGTAATTCTACTGTGGTTACTTTTTATTTTTACTTTATTTAGTAAATATTTTGTTAACTCTATTTATTGAACTGCATTGTTGGTTAAGGGATTGTAAGTAAGCATTTCACAAATATGTGACAAATAACATTGACAAATAACGTGACAAATAATATTTGATTGGAAGCAGCGGATGAATGGAACCAGGAAGCAGCGGATGAATGGAACCAGGAAGCAGCGGATGAATGGAACCAGGAAGCAGCGGATGAATGGAACCAGGAAGCAGCGGATGAATGGAACCAGGAAGCAGCGGATGAATGGAACCAGGAAGCAGCGGATGAATGGAACCAGGAAGCAGCGGATGAATGGATCAGTGCAGTAAGGGGCTCCGAGTGGCACAGCAGTCTAAGGCACTGCATCTCAGTGCTAAAGGCGTCACTACAGACACCCTGGTTCAATTCCAGGCTGTATCACAACCGGCCGTGATTGGGAGTCCCATAGGGCGACGCACAATTGGCTCAGCGTCGTCCGGGTTTGGCCGGGGTAGGCCGTCATTGTAAATTAGAATTTGTTCTTAACAGACTTGTCTAGTTAAATAAAGGTTACATTTTTTAAAAAAGGGGACGAAAAATGATAGTAATCGCTGACTGCTGCTGTTAATAATTGATGAAGATGATGATGACTGTAAGCAGGCCTGTGGAGGGCCACCTGATGTCACATCCAATAAAGCTAATTATTATCCGTGTCCATAATCGGTCCTAACAGCACACCGGGGTGTGTTTGGTCTGTGTGTGAGAGAGACAGAATGCAGAGAGAGAGAGACCGTTACCTTTCTTCTCCAGGCGTTTCATGTCCATTAGTTTCTCCACTTTGTGTGGGTCCTGCAGCCAGAACTGCATACGGACAAATGGCTCACGTCCCTTCAGACTGAGCTTGTGCCAGGGCTTAGGCCGAGCCAGCAGGTCAGACACCGAGCCCTGGGTCAGACCCAGGATACTCTCCCCAAACAGACGCTGCCCTGGGGGGAGAGAGAGTAGAGAGAGAGGGGGTCAGGCTGGAGGACTGGATAGACTACCGTGAATTGGGAGAGCTTGTATCTGGAGATGAATCTAAAGTGAGATGGGGTGAAACTATAAGTGAACGACAAAGAGGAATATATATAAAAAAAATAAAAACAAACTGGAAATAGGTGAGAAGAGAGAGAGAGAATAAAGAAGGGAAGAGAGAGAAGAGGAAGGAAAAAACAGATAGAGACTGAAGGTATCGTAAAAGTCTGAGTCTCACCAAGGTTGTTATCAGTCAGCACCTCCTTGACCTTCTTGGTGAGGACGTATGTGTCCAGTTCAGGAGACATGGCTATCGTCTCCTGGATGCTGAGGCCTGTGATGGGGCCGGGGAGGGGCAGGGGCGTACCGGGCTGGGACTCTCCCCCTGAGGGCTCACCAGATGGGGGTTCCAGAGACGGGGCCTGAGGTGCCAGAGGGTCCCGGTCCCCCCCTAAACCATTGAGCGACTCCTCAGCAGAGCTCAGTGGAGACTCTGGAGGAGGGCTGCAGCTGGCTGAGGTCTGGCTGGGAGTGCCCTCTGCTGGGGCAGGGCTGCAGCTGGCTGAGGTCTGGCTGGGAGTGCCCTCTGCTGGGGCAGGGCTGCAGCTGGCTGAGGTCTGGCTGGGAGTGCCCTCTGCTGAGGGAGAGAGAAAACGCAAGGAAGGAGCAGACAGTAGGTCAGTACAGTATGCATGCCAGTAGATACCCATAGACTTTCAGTCATTACGCTAAAACTTGTTAACATTGGTTCGCGAAATTACCTCATACTGGACACAGAGACAAAAATGGTATGCATGAGTTTATCTGACTCTGGGGAAGTTGCCAAAATCCCAAAGTATCCCTTTAATTAAGTGTTTCTTAATCCTGGTCCTTGGGAACTGTGTTTTTGCTCTAGCACTTTTTAATGACATGATATGATGAGCTGAATAGTGGAATGAGGTGTAGTGCTAGGACCAGGATTAATAAACACTGAGGGAGCACACTGCAGTCAACAAGCCCAGTCAGAAGGAAACCTCAGGACCAGGATTAATAAACACTGAGGGAGCACACTGCAGTCAACAAGCCCAGTCAGAAGGAAACCTCAGGACCAGGATTAATAAACACTGAGGGAGCACACTGCAGTCAACAAGCCCAGTCAGAAGGAAACCTCAGGACCAGGATTAATAAACACTGAGGGAGCACACTGCAGTCAACAAGCCCAGTCAGAAGGAAACCTCTAGCCCCTCACCACCCTCAATGTTGGCAGATGAGGGAGAACTCAATAGGGATTAACAGTATGGCTGAATCTCCTCTAAACTCATTGGAAGACCTTATCCAGTTCCTTCAGATCTGCAAACAAAAAGGGATGTATTCATAGGGTCTCTTTCTCCGTCCCATAATGCCCTCTGTCCCCTCCCTGTCTCTGTCCTGTTTTGCAGAAGGCTGGAATGGAGCAGTCACAGAGAGCTGTCAGTGTGGGTTATGTCCTCCTTGTGCCTAGAGAAAGAGACCCTGCTGCCATCTCCAAAACAGAGGTCTGTCTGACAACAGGGCTGGGGGAGGGAGGGAAGGGGTGAGAGGAGGGGGGAGGAGGGGTGACAAAATGGTAGCAACCCCCCAGCTATCAACAGGGCTGGGGAGGGAGGGAAGGGGCGAGAGAGGGGAGAGAGGAGGAGGGGTGACAAAATGGTAGCAACACCCCAGCTATCAACAGGGCTGGGGAGGGAGGGAAGGAGCGAGAGAGGGGAGAGAGGAGGAGGGGTGACAAAATGGTAGCAACACCCCAGCTATCAACAGGGCTGGGGTGGAAAGGGAGAGAGGGAGGGGGGAGGGGGGGAGAAGGGGTAACATAATGGCACTGTAGCAACCCCCCACCTATCAACAGGCTAAGTAAGAGAGCAGTGTATGGAGCGAGATACCTGCCAAAAGGTTGAACGTACATATTGTTAGGATCGTAAGAAAAGCCATGCGTGACACATGAAACGTACAATTTCACCTGTGAACATACAAATGCCATGTTCAGTTATAGACTAACATTTTAGGCTTGAACAAATCTTGTTGCAATTCTGACGTACCATAATACCCTTCAGAGCACTCCTATCAGGAGTGCTACGTGAACAATTATAACAGAATAAAAAAAAACAGAAGTCAGGGAAACCCGGAAAGAGGTATCCTGCATGGGCTCCCGAGTGGCGCCGTGGTCTAAGGCACTGCATCTCAGTGCAAGAGGCGTCACTACAGTCCCTGGTTTGACTCCAGGCTGTATCACATCCGGCTGTAATTGGGAGTCCCATAGGGCGGTGCACAATTGGCCCAGCATGGACCGGGTTTGGCCGGGGTAGGCCGTCATTGTAAATAAGAATTTGTTCTTAACTAACTTGCCTATTTAAATAAAGGTTCAATTCAATGTTTCCAAGTTAAAAGTCTCTATTCTCTATTACTCCTCAGTTGAGTTGGGCATTGTCTGCAGTCAGAACCAGTAGTATCTACCAGGAATAATGAATCAGAACCAGTAGTATCTACCAGGAATAATGAATCATAACCAGTAGTATCTACCAGGAATAATGAATCATAACCAGTAGTATCTACCAGGAATAATGAATCATAACCAGTACTATCTACCAGGAATAATGAATCATAACCAGTAGTATCTACCAGGAATAATGAATCATAACCAGTAGTATCTACCAGGAATAATGAATCATAACCAGTAGTATCTACCAGGAATAATGAATCATAACCAGTAGTATCTACCAGGAATAATGAATCATAACCAGTACTATCTACCAGGAATAATGAATCATAACCAGTAGTATATACCAGGAATAATGAATCATAACCAGTAGTATCTACCAGGAATAATGAATCATAACCAGTAGTATATACCAGGAATAATTAAACATAACAATAGCTGTTTGGTGAATCTATGAATTATGTATGACCAATGGAGTCTTTGCCACTCAAAATATATATATTTTTGTATATTTTTTGCATATTTATTTCATCACTTAATCTTGCCAAAGCATATTCTGTAGGACGGGTCAATCCGAAAGTAAATTTTTTTGGCATGATTTATATGAATCGGGTCATGAACATGGTTAAGCGTAGGCTAAGTCTGGCATATGCTTATTCCCACACGTTACAATAACTCTGCTGCGGTAGTCTTACAGGCTGACCACACCGCTCACGACGCTAGCATTGCAAAATACATTTAGAAATCTATGTTATTCAATTATTGCACCCACACTGCTCGTGCGCGTCAACGAACGTCGGCGTTGCCTAGGGCTTTTAATAGAAGTCAGTTCTATTTCTGACGCAGATCGCGCTGAAAGTCATCTCCTCATTGGTTTATAGAAGTAGGTAACCACGTGCCATCTCCTCATGGGTTATACCCACGTGGGTGACTGAAAGACGAACGAGGTCAGTAATGCACATAATTATTTTAAAGTTGCCAATCGCAATATAAAGTCAAGAGAAGAAAAAGCCTGGAAGGAACAGAGATGACTAGAAACGATTCAGTTGACCGTTTTATGTGTGGATTAATTGGCGGAGTAGAGGACCTTGTGCATTTCAGGTAAAATAACAACTCAATGTTTATATCCCAGGACAAATTAGCTAGCAACAACAAGCTAGCTAAATAGGACAAATTAGCTAGCAAGTGCAAGCTAACTAGCTAAATTGCCATAAATGTTTAATGCTTTTCGACCTGTCCCCAAATTAATACAATTGTTTCAGAGTTTGTTTTGAAATTTTAACCTGTGTGTCGTGATCGAGTTTGGTGTGGGGCAGGGGTCGGGAACCTATGGCTCCCGAGCCAGGTGTAGCTCTTTTGATGATTGCATCTGGCTCGCAGATAAAACAAAATATTCTCACTTTTTTTTATATATTTTTTTCTCCCCTTTTCTCCCCAATTTTCGTGGTATCCAATCGCTAGTAATTACTATCTTGTCTCATCGCTACAACTCCCGTACGGGCTCGGGAGAGACGGAGGTCGAAAGCCATGCGTCCTCCGAAGCACAACCCAACCAAGCCGCACTGCTTAACACAGCGCGCCTCCAACCCGGAAGCCAGCCGCACCCATGTGTCGGAGGAAACACCGTGCACCCGCCCCCCTCGGTTAGCGCGCACTGCGCCCGGCCCGCCACAGGAGTCGCTGGAGCGCGATGAGACAAGGATATCCCTACCGGCCAAACCCTCCCTAACCTGGGCGACGCTAAGCCAATTGTGCGTCGCCCCACGGACCTCCCGGTCGCGGCCGGCTGCGACAGAGCCTGGGCGCGAACCCAGAGACTCTGGTGGCGCAGCTAGCACTGCGATGCAGTGCTCTAGACCACTGCGCCACCCGGGAGGCCTATTCTCACTTGTTTTAATCCATCCATCGATTTTTCACTGCTCATGTCCTGTTCAGGGCTGCAGGAGCAATTGTCCATTATTTTAATTAAATGATACTGGCCTACGTTGGCTGTTGCTAAGTAAAACAGGTAAACGCCTCCTTTTGAATCAGTCTGCTCGGTCATTAGCTCAAAGCTAACCCTTCGACAAAGAAGATGGCGAAAAGAAAAAAAGATGACGAGTATCGTACATTTCAGGACGAATGGACCGAAGAATTCGCCTTTGTGGAGAGAGCAGTTTCTGCGGTGTGTCTAATTTGCAATGACAAAATTACATCGATGAAATGATCGAATGTAAAGCGGCACTTCGACAAATTCAGAGGCTTATTATACTGACATTTAGTTGAATTCACTTTTAAAATATATTATATGGCTCTCACTGAAATAAATTTCCAAATGTTTTGCTTTCATGTCTCTCTTAGTCAAAAAGGTTCCCGACCCCTGGTGTGGGGGGACAAAATAAATGTATGCACGATGGCACACGCGCGCAGCCGGTTTGGGTTCCATGTTAGGTAGTCTCCGTATAGGGTATTCCCTCCATCGCCACACTGCTGCCTAGATGAAGAGCTTGTGATCTCCATGCAGCACCACAGCATGTATCATTTGATTTACACAACATGTCTACCACTTTTCACCCCCCAAAGTTAAAACTTTGTAGAGCCACCTATTGCAAGCAATTACAGCTGCAAGTCTCTTGGGGTATGTCTCTATAAGCTTAGCACATCTAGCTACTGAGATTGTTATTCATTCTTCAAGGCAAAACTGCTTCAGCTCCTTCAAGTTGGATGGGTTCCACTGGTAGCCAGCAATATTTAAGGTCATACCACAGATTGGATCAATTGGATTGAAGTCTGGGCTTTGACTAGGCCATTCCAAGACATTTAAATGTTTTCCCTTAACTTCTTTGACATAGGGGGCAGTATTTTCACGTCCGGATGAAAAGCGTGCCCAAAGTAAACTGCCTGCTACTAAGGCCCAGAAGCTAGGATATGCATATTAGATTTGGATAGAAAACACTCTGAAGTTTCTAAAACTGTTTGAATGATGTCTGTGAGTATAACAGAACCTTTTTGGCAGGCGAAACCCCGAGGACAAACCAACCAGGATTTTCTTTTTGAGGTCACTCTCTTTTCAATGGGTTTTCAATGGGAATCTAGAATTCTAAAGGCAGTTCCTATCGCTTCCGCTAGATGTCAACAGTCTTTAGAAATGAGTTGATGTTTTTCCTTTGAGAAATGAAGAAGTAGCCCTGTTCAGAACGAGGGTCGAGTGAAGTGTGCTGTTTGTTAGAGGCGCGTGACCTGAAAGCACGCTCCACTTTGTTTTCCTCCGGTATTTAACACAGTTTATCCCGTCTTAAATTTGATCGATTATTTACATAAAAAAATATCTAAAGTTGTATTCGGAAAGTTGTTTGAAATGTTTGGACAAAGATTACAGGTAATTTATGAGATATTTTGTAGTCATGTAGCACGAGTTGGAACCGGTGTTTTTCTGGATCAAACGCGCCAAATAAATTGACATTTTGGATATATAACGACGGAATTAAATCGATCAAAAGGACCATTTGTGATGTTTATGGGACATATTGGAGTGCCAATAGAAGAAGCTCGTCAAAGGTAAGGCATGAATTTTATCTTCATTTCTGAGTTTCGTGTCGCGCCAGGCGGGTTTAAAATATGGTTGTCTGTGTTTGTTTGATGGGGTGCTATCCTCAGATAACAGCATGGTTTGCTTTCGCCCTAAAGCCTTTTTTAAATCTGACGCGTTGGCTGGATTAACAACAAGTGTAGCTTTAATTTGGTGTATTGCATGTGTGATTTCATGAAAGTTTAATATTTATAGTAATTTAATTTGAATTTGGCACTCTGCCATTTACGTTAGCGTCCCATCTAGCCTAGAGAGGTTAAACCACCCGAGTGCTGCTTTAGCAGTATGCTTAGGGTCATTGTCCTGCTGGAAGGTGAACCTCTGCCCCATTCTCAAATCTCTGGAAGACTGAAACAGGTTTCCCTCAAGAATTTCCCTGTATTTAGCGCCATCCATCATACCTTAAATTCTGACCAGTTTCCCAGTCCCTGCCGATGAAAAACATCCCCACAGCATGATGCTGCCACCACCATGCTTCACTGTGGGGATGGTGTTCTCGGGGTGATGCGATGTGTTGGGTTTGAGCTAGACATATAATTTTCCTTGATGGCAAAAAAGTCCAGAGTACATTCTTCCATATGTTTGGGGAGTCTCCCACATGCCTTTTGGCGAACACCAAACGTGTTTGCCTCTTTTTTTTTTTTAAAGCAATGGCTTTTTTTCTGGCCACTCTTCCGTAAAGCCCAACTCTGTGGAGTGTACGGCTTAAAGTGGTCCTATGGCCAGATAATACAATCTCCACTGTGGAGCTTTGCAGCTCCTTCAGGGTTATCTTTGGTCTCTGTTGCCTCTCTGATTAATGCCCTCCTTGCCTGGTCTGTGAGCTTTGGTGGGCGGCCCTCTCTTTGCAGGTTTGTTGTGGTGCCATATTCTTTACATTTTTTAATAATGGATTTAAAATGGTGCTCGGTGGGATGTTCAAAGTTACTGATAATATTTTTATAACCCAACCCTGATCTGTAATTCTCCACAACTTTGTCCCTGACCTGTTAGGAGAGCTCCTTGGTCTACATGGTGCCGCTTGCTTGGTGGTGTTGCAGACTCTGGGGCCGTTCAGAACAGATGTATATATACAGAGATCATGTGACACTTAAATAAAGTGCACCTGTGTGCAATCTAACTAATTATGTGACTTCTGGAGGTAATTGGTTGCACCAGATCTTATTTAGGGGCTTCATAGCAAAGGGGGTGAATACATATGCACACACCACTTTTTTTGTTGAAGCAAGTTATTTTTTTCATTTCGCTTCACCAATTTGGACTATTTTGTGTATGTCCATTACATGAAATCCAAATAAAAATCTATTTAAATTACAGGTTGTAATGCAACAAAATAGTTGAAACGCCAAGGAGGATGAATACTTTTGCAAGGCACTGTACTAGCCAAATAAAGTGCATAGCATACATGATGCGTGAATCTCGTCATTCCAACATCTTGAACATTTAATTCATCCTTCGTTCAGTTCAAGTCAGTCACTATGTCATTCATTCTGTCATTTGTCCGAGTTGGAATAGGAACTAAATCAAAAAGAGAATAGAACACTCTCATCTATTTGTTTATTGAAATACGTGTGTGTATGAAATTATCAAAATTCTCTAAAGGTATTGGCAGCTATCTCACTCCATAGCAGTGCTCTCACCCAGGGCTGTGTGTGTGGAGCTGCATATGAGCCAGCAGTGTAATTCTGTTCATTTATAGCGCAGTAGTTGACTAAGTTGAGGTGGGCCCTATTCAGAGATGATCGTCAGCCATACGTCAGTCAGTTGTTTGTCAACACACACACACACACACACACACACACACACACACACACACACACACACACACACACAGAGTCCATTACCTTGGTTGTGAGCAGGCTTGATGTGTGTGTTCTGGCTCAGGTCACCGTTCAGCCACAGCTGCATACGCAGGCCTCTGGAGGTCATCTTGCTCCAGGGTTTCTGCCGAGACCCCACGCCGTCACACATACTTCCCAGGGAAAGAGCCTAACACACACACACACAATAAAACGGCAGTCACTCACACACGTTATGGAATGGCTAAACAGATACGGAGACATAAGCAAACACACATTAACTAGGTTACGTATATAATGAATTGTGTTGAGATCAAAGCTGAGTGATTACTTCAGAGCTGGGTTGATTTAAATTAGGTATGTGAGACACTAACAGACCGAACGGGAGTCTGGATGGCTGTGATAAATGTGGAGACACTCCAGACCCCCCCCCCCCCTTCAGTAGTGAGTCACAGTGTTGTCACAGAGGGCTTGTATGTTTATTCTGACTGTGATACTCACCTCTTTAGAGTCCTCCTGGGTGTGGTTCTCCTCTCCCCCCAGTGTGGGTGTAACTCTGCGGGGGTCTGGGTTCATGTTGCTCCACCACTGCTCCCTCCAGTGCCCCCCTCCAGGCCGGGCAGACCCCTCAGAACTCCGACCCAGCCTGGGCACCCCGTCAGCCAGGCTGTCTGGCACTGACACTCCCCTGTCCTCCCTCTTCACACCGGAGCTGAAGTCCAGGACTGTTGAGGGCGAGGAGGGGGAGACTGGGAGGGCGGTGGGGGTGTTCTTCAGGGAGAGAGCCAGAGGGGTGTAGGCAGGGAAGGAGGCAGCCAGATGGGACACCAGTAAGTCCCTCTGGGAGGGAGAGGATGAGGTGGATGAGGAAGAGGAGGCTTTGAGGCTGGGTTCCACAGCAGCCTGTTGGGCCTCCATCTCTCTTCGAGCTTGTTCTAGGATGGAGCGGATGACCTCGTCAGAACCGCCGCCTCCTCTCAGCCCCCCTCCAGGAGAAGGACCATGGGAGAAGTCTGCTGGAGAGAGAAAGGAGATACCGGATATCAGAGACTCTCTCTCACACACACACACACAATTCTGAGTAAGTTAATTGTCTAAGAAGTTAGTATCCTCCAGGAATGTATTTGAATAAGAAACACTACTATACAGTGCATTCGGAAAGTATTCAGACCCCTTCAATTGTTACATTACAACCTTAATCTAAAATCTATCAAATCGTTTTCCCCCCATCAATCTATGCACAATACCCCATAATGACAAAGCAGAAACAGGTTTTTAGACATTTTTGCAAATGTATATAAAAAAAAATACAACTGAAATATCACATTTACAACCGTCCTCTTATTCCACCAGTCGTCCTCCTATTCCACCAGTCATCTAGGGACAACCATCCTCCTATTCCACCAGTCGTCCTCCTATTCCACCAGTCATCTAGGGACAACCATCATCCTATTCCACCAGTCGTCCTCCTATTCCACCAGTCGTCCTCCTATTCCACCAGTCATCTAGGGACAAGCGTCCTCCTATTCCACCAGTCGTCCTCCTATTCCACCAGTCGTCCTCCTATTCCACCAGTCATCCTCCTATTCCACCAGTCGTCCTCCTATTCCATCAGTCATCTAGGGACAGCTGTCATTCTATTTCACCAGTCATCTAGGAACAACTGTCATCCTATTCCATCAGTCATCTAGGGACAACTGTCATTCTATTTCACCAATCATCTAGGGACAACTGTCATTCTATTTCACCAATCATCTAGGGACAACTGTCATCCTATTCCACCAGTCATCTAGGGACAACTGTCATCCTATTCCACCAATCATCTAGGGACAACTGTCATCCTATTCCACCAATCATCTAGGGACAATCGGCCTCCTATTTGACCAGAGTGCAGAGAAGAGGACACTCACCAGATTTCTGCACATGCAGCTCTCTCTTGGCCTGCTCCAGGATAGACTTGATGGCGTCGTCTGAACCACAGTCTGGAGTGCGGATACGTGTGGTGATGTTACCTGGACAGGGGGAGACAGGAAGCGAGGGAGGGGGATTAGACAGACCACCAATTAAAAGGTTCACGTCAAACAGGTACTGTTTAAAGATACAGTATTATAGCTACAGCAGTTCGTGGAAGTAGGTAGAGAGGTATAGAGTAGTTACAGTATGTAGAGAGGTATAGAGTAGTTACAGTAGGTAGTATGTAGAGTAGTTACAGTAGGTAGTATGTAGAGTAGTTACAGTAGGTAGTATGTAGAGTAGTTACAGTAGGTAGTATGTAGAGTAGTTACAGTACGTAGTATGTAGAGTAGTTACAGTAGGTAGAGAGGTATAGAGTAGTTACAGTAGGTAGTATGTAGAGTAGTTACAGTAGGTAGAGAGGTATAGAGTAGTTACAGTAGGTAGAGAGGTATAGAGTAGTTACAGTAGGTAGAGAGGTATAGAGTAGTTACAGTAGGTAGAGAGGTATAGAGTAGTTACAGTAGGTATTAGGTACAGTAGGTAGTATGTAGAGTAGTTACAGTGGGTAGTATGTAGAGTAGTTACAGTAGGTAGAGAGGTATAGAGTAGTTACAGTAGGTAGTATGTAGAGTAGTTACAGTAGGTAGTATGTAGAGTAGTTACAGTAGGTAGAGAGGTATAGAGTAGTTACAGTAGGTAGAGAGGTATAGAGTGGTTACAGTAGGCATTAGGTACAGTAGTTACATAAAATACAGTAAATACGGTAGGTAGAGTAGTTTGTAGGTAGAGTAGGTACAGTAGTTCGTAGGTAAAGTAGTACATAGGGTAGTTACAGTAGGTACAGTAGTTAGTCGGTACAGTAGTTACAGTAGTTAGTAGGTACAGTAGTTAGTAGGTACAGTAGGTAGTAGGTACAGTAGTTAGTAGATACAGTAGGTACAGTAGTTAGTAGGTAGTAGGTACAGTAGTTAGTAGGTAGTAGGTACAGTAGTTAGTAGGTAGTAGGTACAGTAGTTAGTAGGTAGTAGGTACAGTAGTTAGTAGATACAGTAGGTACAGTAGTTAGTAGGTAGTAGGTACAGTAGTTAGTAGGTAGTAGGTACAGTAGTTAGTAGGTACAGTAGGTACAGTAGTTAGTAGGTAGTAGGTACAGTAGATAGTAGGTACAGTAGGTACAGTAGTTAGTAGGTACAGTAGTTAGTAGGTACAGTAGGTACAGTAGATAGTAGGTACAGTAGGTACAGTAGTTAGTAGGTACAGTAGTTAGTAGGTACAGTAGGTACAGTAGTTAGTAGGTACAGTAGGTACAGTAGTTAGTAGGTACAATAGGTACAGTAGTTAGTAGGTACAGTAGTTAGTAGGTACAGTAGGTACAGTAGTTAGTAGGTACAGTAGGTACAGTAGTTAGTAGGTACAGTAGTTAGTAGGTACAGTAGTTAGTAGGTACAGTAGTTAGTAGGTACAGTAGTTAGTAGGTACAGTAGTTAGTAGGTACAGTAGGTACAGTAGGTACAGTAGGTACAGTAGGTACAGTAGGTAGTAGGTACAGTAGGTAGTAGGTACAGTAGTTACAGTAGTTACAGTAGGTACAGTAGGTACAGTAGGTAGTAGGTACAGTAGGTAGTAGGTACAGTAGTTACAGTAGGTACAGTAGGTACAGTAGGTACAGTAGTTAGTAGGTACAGTAGTTAGTAGGTACAGTCGGTACAGTAGGTAGTAGTTACAGTAGGTACAGTAGTTAGTAGGTACAGTCGGTACAGTAGGTAGTAGTTACAGTAGGTACAGTAGTTAGTAGGTAGTAGGTACAGTAGGTACAGTAGTTACAGTAGTTAGTAGGTACAGTAGTTAGTAGGTACAGTAGTTAGTAGGTACAGTAGTTAGTAGGTAGTAGTTACAGTAGTTAGTAGGTACAGTAGGTAAAGTAGTTAGTAGGTACAGTAGGTACAGTAGGTACAGTAGTTAGTAGTTAGTAGGTACAGTAGTTAGTAGGTACAGTAGGTAGTAGGTACAGTAGTTAGTAGGTACAGTAGGTAAAGTAGGTACAGTAGTTAGTAGGTAGTAGTTACAGTAGGTACAGTAGTTAGCAGGTACAGTAGTTAGCAGGTACAGTAGTTAGTAGGTACAGTAGTTAGTAGGTACAGTAGTTAGTAGGTAGTAGTTAGTAGGTACAGTAGGTACAGTAGGTACAATAGGTACAGTAGTTAGTAGGTACAGTAGTTAGTAGGTACAGTAGGTACAGTAGGTAGTAGTTACAGTAGGTACAGTAGGTACAGTAGTTCGTAGGTACAGTAGTTAGTAGGTAGTAGTTACAGTAGGTACAGTAGTTAGTAGGTAGTAGTTACAGTAGGTACAGTAGGTACAGTAGTTAGTAGGTAGTAGTTACAGTAGGTACAGTAGGTACAGTAGTTAGTAGGTACAGTAGGTACAGTCGGTACAGTAGTTAGTAGGTACAGTAGGTACAGTAGGTACAGTAGTTAGTAGGTAGTAGTTACAGTAGGTACAGTAGGTATAGTAGTTAGTAGGTAGTAGTTAAAGTAGGTACAGTAGGTACAGTAGTTAGTAGGTACAATAGGTACAGTAGTTAGTAGGTACAGTAGGTACAGTAGGTAGTAGGTACAGTAGGTACAGTAGGTACAGTAGGTAGTAGGTACAGTAGGTAGTAGGTACAGTAGTTACAGTAGTTACAGTAGGTACAGTAGGTACAGTAGTTAGTAGGTACAGTAGTTAGTAGGTACAGTAGGTAGTAGTTACAGTAGGTACAGTAGTTAGTAGTTACAGTCGGTACAGTAGGTAGTAGTTACAGTAGGTACAGTAGTTAGTAGGTAGTAGGTACAGTAGGTACAGTAGGTACAGTAGTTAGTAGGTACAGTAGTTAGTAGGTACAGTAGTTAGTAGGTACAGTAGTTAGTAGGTACAGTAGTTAGTAGGTAGTAGTTACAGTAGTTAGTAGGTACAGTAGTTAGTAGGTACAGTAGGTACAGTAGGTACAGTAGTTAGTAGTTAGTAGGTACAGTAGTTAGTAGGTACAGTAGGTAGTAGGTACAGTAGTTAGTAGGTACAGTAGGTAAAGTAGGTACAGTAGTTAGTAGGTAGTAGTTACAGTAGGTACAGTAGTTAGCAGGTACAGTAGTTAGCAGGTACAGTAGTTAGTAGGTACAGTAGTTAGTAGGTAGTAGTTAGTAGGTAGTAGTTAGTAGGTACAGTAGGTACAATAGGTACAGTAGTTAGTAGGTACAGTAGTTAGTAGGTACAGTAGGTACAGTAGGTAGTAGTTACAGTAGGTACAGTAGGTACAGTAGGTACAGTAGGTACAGTAGTTCGTAGGTACAGTAGTTCGTAGGTAGTAGTTACAGTAGGTACAGTAGTTAGTAGGTAGTAGTTACAGTAGGTACAGTAGGTACAGTAGTTGGTAGGTAGTAGTTACAGTAGGTACAGTAGGTACAGTAGTTAGTAGGTACAGTAGGTACAGTCGGTACAGTAGTTAGTAGGTACAGTAGTTAGTAGGTAGTAGTTACAGTAGGTACAGTAGGTACAGTAGTTAGTAGGTAGTAGTTAAAGTAGGTACAGTAGGTACAGTAGTTAGTAGGTACAATAGGTACAGTAGTTAGTAGGTACAGTAGGTAGTAGTTACAGTAGGTACAGTAGTTAGTAGATACAGTAGGTAGTAGTTACAGTAGGTACAGTAGTTAGTAGGTACAGTAGGTAGTAGTTACAGTAGGTACAGTAGGTACAGTAGTTAGTAGGTACAATAGGTACAGTAGTTAGTAGGTACAGTAGGTAGTAGTTACAGTAGGTAGTAGTTACAGTAGGTACAGTAGTTAGTAGGTACAATAGGTACAGTAGTTAGTAGGTACAGTAGGTACAGCAGTTAGTAGGTACAGTAGTTAGTAGGTACAGTAGTTAGTAGGTACAGTAGTTAGTAGGTACAGTAGGTACAGTAGGTACAGTAGTTAGTAGGTACAGTAGGTACAGTAGTTAGTAGGTACAGTAGGTACAGTAGTTAGTAGATACAGTAGTTAGTAGGTACAATAGGTACAGTAGTTAGTAGGTACAGTAGGTAGTAGTTACAGTAGGTACAGTAGGTAGTAGGTACAGTAGGTAGTAGTTACAGTAGGTACAGTAGTTAGTAGGTACAATAGGTACAGTAGTTAGTAGGTACAATAGGTACAGTAGTTAGTAGGTACAGTAGGTACAGCAGTTAGTAGGTACAGTAGTTAGTAGGTACAGTAGGTACAGTAGTTAGTATGTACAGTAGGTACAGTAGGTACAGTAGTTAGTAGATACAGTAGGTAGTAGTTACAGTAGGTACAGTAGTTAGTAGGTACAGTAGTTAGTAGGTACAGTAGGTACAGTAGGTACAGTAGTTAGTAGGTACAGTAGGTACAGTAGTTAGTAGGTACAGTAGTTAGTAGGTACAGTAGGTACAGTAGGTACAGTAGGTACAGTAGGTACAGTAGGTACAGTAGTTAGTAGGTACAGTAGTTAGTAGTTACAGTAGGTACAGTAGTTAGTAGTTACAGTAGGTACAGTAGTTAGTAGTTACAGTAGGTACAGTAGTTAGTAGGTACAGTAGGTAGTAGTTACAGTAGGTACAGTAGGTACAGTAGTTAGTAGGTACAGTAGTTAGTAGTTACAGTAGGTACAGTAGTTAGTAGGTACAGTAGGTAGTAGTTACAGTAGGTACAGTAGGTACAGTAGTTAGTAGGTACAGTAGTTAGTAGGTACAGTAGTTAGTAGGTACAGTAGGTACAGTAGGTAGTAGGTAGTAGGTACAGTAGTTAGTAGGTAGTAGTTACAGTAGAAACAGTAGGTACAGTAGGTAGTAGGTACAGTAGTTAGTAGATACAGTAGTTAGTAGATACAGTAGTTAGTAGTTAGTATGTACAGTAGGTACAGTAGATACAGTAGGTAGTAGTTACCGTAGATTGTAGTTACAGTAGATACAGTAGGTACAGTAGATACAGTAGTTAGTAGGTACAGTAGGTACAGTAGGTACAGTAGTTAGTCAGTAAAGTAGTTAGTCGGTTCAGTAGTTAGTCGGTTCAATAGGTACAGTAGGTACAGTAGTTACAGTAGACACAGTAGTTAGTAGTTACAGTAGACACAGTAGTTAGTAGTTACAGTAGTTAGTAGGTACAGTAGGTACAGTAGGTACAGTAGGTACAGTAGTTAGTAGGTACAGTAGGTACAGTAGTTAGTAGGTACAGTAGTTAGTAGGTACAGTAGTTAGTAGTTAGTAGGTACAGTAGTTAGTAGTTAGTAGGTACAGTAGGTACAGTAGGTACAGTAGGTACAGTAGTTAGTAGGTACAGTAGTTAGTAGGTACAGTAGTTAGTAGGTACAGTAGTTAGTAGGTACAGTAGTTAGTAGTTAGTAGGTACAGTAGTTAGTAGGTACAGTAGGTACAGTAGTTAGTAGGTACAGTAGTTAGTAGTTAGTAGGTACAGTAGTTAGTAGTTAGTAGGTACAGTAGTTAGTAGGTACAGTAGTTAGTAGTTAGTAGGTACAGTAGTTAGTAGGTACAGTAGGTACAGTAGTTAGTAGGTACAGTAGGTACAGTAGTTAGTAGGTACAGTAGTTAGTAGGTACAGTAGTTAGTAGGTACAGTAGATACAGTAGTTAGTAGATACAGTAGTTAGTAGATACAGTAGTTAGTAGGTACAGTAGGTAGTAGGTACAGTAGGTAGTAGGTAGTCGGTACAGTAGGTACAGTAGGTAGTAAGTACACTAGGTACACAACTGAGAAGCTTCAATCAGCACTTTGACTGACAAGAGGCAGGCAGACGGACAGACAGACAGGGGTCACTCTACAGCTGCCCTTCCGGTAAAGAGGCCTGCTGGCTACGGGGCAACAAAGAGAGGGGTAACTGGGTGGAAAGTGTCAACCGGAACAGTGGGTTGATCTGGAAATAATGTTTGTTTATTCGTGCCAAAAGCCATGCTCAAACCACCATGGTTACAATACAAAGGGAAGTTAAGGTCGGAGCGTCAGAGTAACTCACATACTTCCCTTTGACATTGAGAAGCTGTTTTTAATCGTTTTTGTTTCACGTCAAACTATGACTGACAACCAAACAGACACATTTGTATTCACTGGTTAGCAGCACTCCCCACTGAAACCTACTGTCAGCTCATTAACTCTAAATTATACAGGAAGAGCTTTGAGAGAGGCTTCTGTGTGACTGTTTTTACATCCTTACACGCCTCACACACTACTCTGCTTTTACACTGCCAGGCCAGTATGAATTGTGGAGAGGGAGGTGGGGAGCGGGGTTACGAGTATGACAGTTACATACACAACACAGGCACACCTCATCCAACACTACAAGGACAGAAACAGAAGTGTGTGTGTGTGTGTGTGTGTGTGTGTGTGTGTGTGTGTGTGTGTGTGTGTGTGTGTGTGTGTGTGTGTGTGTGTGTGTGGGGACAGACCTGTCCGCGAGGCTTGGTCAGAGCGGGCTCTCTGCTTCGGTACGTCCTGTAATGCGTGGCTAAGGGGCTGGCCTGGACTCTCTGTCAAAAACAACAACACATGTTGCTCCAACTTTACGCCAACTTCCTGCTTCCAGTATGCACCTGTATTTCATTTCTCTGCTCTGTGTCAATAAAAGACGTTCCACAAAATGACAATACACACAGCCACTGAACTGTACGACAGGGTGAACATTAGGACAAGTGATTACATCTCAGAGTCAACAAGGACATTCAACCCGAGGACTGACAGCTTAAACAAAGGGTTAAGATAGTTCAACCCAGGTCCCGTCCACTCCCTGACAACACACAGAGCGGAGGTACAATGCTCGGATGTGGAATGAAAAGCAGGCTTGGCCCGATCGAACGTGACTGAGGTAAAACCGTAGCCCTGTCCTCCTCTTAGTCAATACTATCGACGTGTGAAAGGTTTCAGTATTGATCATGGACGGTAAAGGGAGGCTTTGGAGGCCTATCTGGTTGACGAAAGCAACAGACACTCACTGATGGAACAACTGGTGGCCAGTATTAAGAGGAAAAGTTTGCTAACAGGCAGACAAACAGAGACAGGCAGACAGACAGACAGACAGAGACAGACAGAGACAGACAGAGACAGGCAGAGACAGGCAGACAGAGACAGGCAGACAGAGACAGGCAGGCAGGCAGACAGAGACAGGCAGGAAGACAGGCAGGAAGACAGGCAGGCAGGCCTCTCACCTCTCTGACGTCCCTGGATGCTGCGTAGTGCCAGGATGTTCTGCTCGTCAGACAGGAACTGCCTCATCTTGTGGAAGGGTTCTTTCCCCCGGATTGTCAGCTTGCTCCAGGGTTTGGGCCGAGCCAGAATCTCACTGACCGAGCCTTGGGACAGGCCCAGTACATAGTGGCCAAACACCCGCTGGCCAATGTTGTGTTTAATCAGCTGCTCCTTGATCTGTCGGGCGATCTCTGAGGTGTCCATGTCCTCCCAGTCAGACACACTGCCCCCAGTCCCCTCAGACTGGCTGGGAGAGGGGGACGGGGCACCGCCACTACCGTTCACCTCTGGACCTGCAGGAGACTGCAGTGGGCTGGCCGAGAGCGGGACAGGGCTAGAGCCAGAGGTGGAGGTAGAGGTGTAGTGGACAGGGGCAAACAGTAGCGCTGCTCCCTGATTGGACTCCTGCAGGGCTTTGGAGTAGAACGTCTGCATGAGCTGCCGCTGCAGGAGGGCGTTGAGGGACATCTTGCCCCCCACCAGAGGGAAAGGGGGGCTGTAGAAGTCCTGGCCGATGCCCGTGGGGGTAAAGGGGTGTGACCCGTTGGTGATGGAGGTGTTAAGGGGGTCAGTTGGGGTTCGGGGCTGGGGGGAGGGAGGGAGAAGAGGAGGAGGCAGGGAGGGGGTACTGGGCGTGGTGGTCTCCTCCACGGACGCCTCTTTCCCTTTCCGCCCGGCTGACCCTACAAGAAAGGTCAAACACAAGGCATTATGGGGGAGTCAACAAAAAAGGGGGCGAAAAAAACAAACCCAAAAAAAGTTGTTTATTTTTAAGGTCAAACGTTTTTTTTTTTTTTTATATAAATAGATTTTCTTCCTCTCTCTTTTTTGATAACCCCCCGGACAAGATGCCCAAGCATTTGTGATTTGTACCTTTCTTGTAAGAGACAGCCTGGGAAGAAAAAAGTAAGCACTTAAACCAGTCAAAATGGTTGCTACCCAGCCTCGACTGTGGCAGGCAGGGAGGGGTTTAGTCAGGCCTGAGTCTGGCAGGCAGGCAGGAAGGGGTTTAGTCAGGCCTGAGTCTGGCAGGCAGGGAGGGAGAGGTCCAGTCAGCAGGCCTGAGTCTGGCAGGCAGGGAGGGAGAGGTCCAGTCAGCAGGTCTGAGTCTGGCAGGCAGGGAGGGGTTTAGTCAGGCCTGAGTCTGGCAGGCAGGGAGGGAGAGGTCCAGTCAGCAGGCCTGAGTCTGGCAGGCAGGTAGGGAGAGGTCCAGTCAGCAGGCCTGAGTCTGGCAGGCAGGTAGGGAGAGGTCCAGTCAGCAGGCCTGAGTCTGGCAGGCAGGGAGGGTGGGGTCCAGTCAGGCCTCCCACTGTCTCTCTTCACTAGGTTACTTGTGTTCACTATGTTCAGGGCCCATTGGTGGAGTGTCTGCACCGCTACAGTATAACAGCGGATCTGATTGGGACTAATGGCGGTATAGAGTGCTTTAAAATCGGTCGTCTGTAAGGGTGAAAGATCTGGCTGTGATGGTCCCATGTCAGGTGGAACTTGATTCACTTTTTATGAATCCTTAGTTCAGTCTTTAGCTCCAGAAAAAAAGCCCGGAATGTTAGTAACACTTGATGTTGTAGTCTTTCTGGACACTTAGTCATTCCATTCCAGATACTTTTGTTTGTTGAGATACTGAGCAAATAAATAGATAAATAAAAAGGGCTTGATAAAAATGGCCGGGTCACTGAACGCAAGAACTTCTAGAAATATCCAGTGAAAAAAAAAGTCACGCCAAATGTAGAGACTGTCAAGCACTCTGAGCTTCCTGAAACTGAGCATGTTGCCAGGTGGATTGTACAGGAACTTGTCATTATATAAACTGAGCATGTTGTCAGGTGGATTGTACAGGAACTTGTCATTATATAAACTGAGCATGTTGTCAGGTGGATTGTACAGGAACTCATTATATAAACTGAGCATGTTGTCAGGTGGATTGAACAGGAACTTGTCATTATATAAACTGAGCATGTTGTCAGGTGGATTGTACAGGAACTTGTCATTATATAAACTGAGCATGTTGCCAGGTGGATTGTACAGGAACTCATTATATAAACTGAGCATGTTGTCAGGTGGATTGAACAGGAACTTGTCATTATATAAACTGAGCATGTTGTCAGGTGGATTGTACAGGAACTCATTATATAAACTGAGCATGTTGTCAGGTGGATTGTACAGGAACTTGTCATTATATAAACTGAGCATGCTGTCAGGTGGATTGTACAGGAACTCATTATATAAACTGAGCATGTTGTCAGGTGGATTGTACAGGAACTTGTCATTATATAAACTGAGCATGCTGTCAGGTGGATTGTACAGGAACTCATTATATAAACTGAGCATGTTGTCAGGTGGATTGTACAGGAACTTGTCATTATATAAACTGAGCATGTTGTCAGGTGGATTGTACAGGAACTCATTATATAAACTGAGCATGTTGTCAGGTGGATTGTACAGGAACTTGTCATTATATAAACTGAGCATGTTGCCAGGTGGATTGTACAGGAACTCATTATATAAACTGAGCATGTTGTCAGGTGGATTGAACAGGAACTTGTCATTATATAAACTGAGCATGTTGTCAGGTGGATTGTACAGGAACTCATTATATAAACTGAGCATGTTGTCAGGTGGATTGTACAGGAACTTATCATTATATAAACTGAGCATGTTGTCAGGTGGATTGTACAGGAACTTATTATATAAACTGAGCATGTTGTCAGGTGGATTGTACAGGAACTCATTATATAAACTGAGCATGTTGTCAGGTGGATTGTACAGGAACTTGTCATTATATAAACTGAGCATGTTGTCAGGTGGATTGTACAGGAACTCATTATATAAACTGAGCATGTTGCCAGGTGGATTGTACAGGAACTCATTATATAAACTGAGCATGTTGTCAGGTGGATTGTACAGGAACTCATTATATAAACTGAGCATGTTGTCAGGTAGATTGTACAGGAACTTGTCATTATATAAACTGAGCATGTTGCCAGGTGGATTGTACAGGAACTCATTATATAAACTGAGCATGTTGTCAGGTGGATTGTACAGGAACTTGTCATTATATAAACTGAGCATGTTGTCAGGTGGATTGTACAGGAACTCATTATATAAACTGAGCATGCTGTCAGGTGGATTGTACAGGAACTTGTCATTATATAAACTGAGCATGTTGTCAGGTGGATTGTACAGGAACTTGTCATTATATAAACTGAGCATGTTGTCAGGTGGATTGTACAGGAACCCATTATATAAACTGAGCATGTTGCCAGGTGGATTGTACAGGAACTTGTCATTATATAAACTGAGCATGTTGTCAGGTGGATTGTACAGGAACTTGTCATTATATAAACTGAGCATGTTGTCAGGTGGATTGTACAGGAACTCATTATATAAACTGAGCATGTTGTCAGGTGGATTGTACAGGAACTCATTATATAAACTGAGCATGTTGTCAGGTGGATTGTACAGGAACTCATTATATAAACTGAGCATGTTGTCAGGTGGATTGTACAGGAACTCATTATATAAACTGAGCATGTTGCCAGGTGGATTGTACAGGAACTTGTCATTATATAAACTGAGCATGTTGTCAGGTAGATTGTACAGGAACTCATTATATAAACTGAGCATGTTGTCAGGTGGATTGTACAGGAACTTGTCATTATATAAACTGAGCATGTTGCCAGGTGGATTGTACAGGAACTTGTCATTATATAAACTGAGCATGTTGTCAGGTGGATTGTACAGGAACTTGTCATTATATAAACTGAGCATGTTGCCAGGTGGATTGTACAGGAACTTGTCATTATATAAACTGAGCATGTTGCCAGGTGGATTGTACAGGAACTCATTATATAAACTGAGCATGTTGTCAGGTAGATTGTACAGGAACTCATTATATAAACTGAGCATGTTGTCAGGTGGATTGTACAGGAACTTGTCATTATATAAACTGAGCATGTTGTCAGGTGGATTGTACAGGAACTCATTATATAAACTGAGCATGTTGCCAGGTGGATTGTACAGGAACTCATTATATAAACTGAGCATGTTGCCAGGTGGATTGTACAGGAACTCATTATATAAACTGAGCATGTTGTCAGGTGGATTGTACAGGAACTTGTCATTATATAAACTGAGCATGTTGTCAGGTGGATTGTACAGGAACTCATTATATAAACTGAGCATGTTGCCAGGTGGATTGTACAGGAACTCATTATATAAACTGAGCATGTTGTCAGGTGGATTGTACAGGAACTCATTATATAAACTGAGCATGCTGTCATGTGGATTGTACAGGAACTTGTCATTATATAAACTGAGCATGTTGTCAGGTAGATTGTACAGGAACTCATTATATAAACTGAGCATGTTGTCAGGTGGATTGTACAGGAACTTGTCATTATATAAACTGAGCATGTTGTCAGGTGGATTGTACAGGAACTTGTCATTATATAAACTGAGCATGTTGTCAGGTGGATTGTACAGGAACTTGTCATTATATAAACTGAGCATGTTGCCAGGTGGATTGTACAGGAACTTGTCATTATATAAACTGAGCATGTTGTCAGGTAGATTGTACAGGAACTCATTATATAAACTGAGCATGTTGCCAGGTGGATTGTACAGGAACTCATTATATAAACTGAGCATGTTGTCAGGTGGATTGTACAGGAACTCATTATATAAACTGAGCATGCTGTCAGGTGGATTGTACAGGAACTTGTCATTATATAAACTGAGCATGTTGTCAGGTGGATTGTACAGGAACTCATTATATAAACTGAGCATGTTGCCAGGTGGATTGTACAGGAACTCATTATATAAACTGAGCATGTTGTCAGGTGGATTGAACAGGAACTTGTCATTATATAAACTGAGCATGTTGTCAGGTGGATTGTACAGGAACTCATTATATAAACTGAGCATGCTGTCAGGTGGATTGTACAGGAACTTGTCATTATATAAACTGAGCATGTTGTCAGGTGGATTGTACAGGAACTCATTATATAAACTGAGCATGTTGTCAGGTGGATTGTACAGGAACTTGTCATTATATAAACTGAGCATGCTGTCAGGTGGATTGTACAGGAACTTGTCATTATATAAACTGAGCATGCTGTCAGGTGGATTGTACAGGAACTTGTCATTATATAAACTGAGCATGCTGTCAGGTGGATTGTACAGGAACTTGTCATTATATAAACTGAGCATGTTGTCAGGTGGATTGTACAGGAACTCATTATATAAACTGAGCATGTTGTCAGGTGGATTGTACAGGAACTTGTCATTATATAAACTGAGCATGCTGTCAGGTGGATTGTACAGGAACTTGTCATTATATAAACTGAGCATGCTGTCAGGTGGATTGTACAGGAACTTGTCATTATATAAACTGAGCATGTTGTCAGGTGGATTGTACAGGAACTTGTCATTATATAAACTGAGCATGTTGTCAGGTGGATTGTACAGGAACTTGTCATTATATAAACTGAGCATGTTGTCAGGTGGATTGTACAGGAACTTGTCATTATATAAACTGAGCATGTTGTCAGGTGGATTGTACAATCTAAAACGCCTCGCACACACTCACTGAAACGCCTCTCACACACTCACTGAAACGCCTCTCACACACTCACTGAAACGCCTCGCACACACTCACTGAAACGCCTCGCACACACTCACTGAAACGCCTCGCACACACTCACTGAAACGCCTTGCACACACTCACTGAAACGCCTCTCACACACTGAAACATGTGGGAACGTCTATGAAACGTAGACATTTCACCAGCTCCAGTTTTTATTCCATCACACTGGTTGGTTTCTTGCTGTTGTTTTTCTAGTGATACTTTATTAGAGCCTTCAGACAGAATAAATAATTACCTCAAAGAACGTCAGTTTGAGTGTTGAGTGATTAGATAAGTGTTTTAAATGACACTTAAAAAGAAGAGTATTCCAGACAAGAACCGGTTCCATCCACTACCCACCTGATTCTGGACCTGTCACGAACCAGTCCAGTCCAAATCCAGGTGAAAGATCAAACACTCACACATCCCCATCCCCCAGTGCAACCTAGCAACCCCACATATCCTATTCATCTGTGTTGCCTAAACAGAACTTTTCGGAGTCATTCTAGTCCAGTGCTTGACTTGGGTCTAGCTCAAGGGAACCGAGTCCCAGAACCTCACATTTTCTATCCTCGAGTTCTGGCACCTCTTATAGAATGTTCCTTTTAAATGATTGCAGAGTTCCAGCACCTTAATACAAATAGTACAGAGAACCATTTCAGTCCAAGCCAAGGTTAGGGTGTGTTGGTAACCACCCTAACCCCTAGGCCCTAACCCCCAGACCCTATCCCCCTAGGCCCTAACCCCCAGACCCTATCCCCCTAGGCCCTAACCCCCAACCTCCAGATAGTACAGGGACCCATTTCAGTCTAAGCCAAGCACTGGTCTAGACTCAATGCGGTGTGTGTTGGTAACTACCCTAACCCCTAGACCCTAACCCCTAGACCCTAACCCCTAGGCTCTAACCCCAGGCCCTATCCCTCCAGGCCCTAACCACCTAACCCCTAGACCCTAACCCCAGGCCCTAACCCCAGGCCCTATCCCTCCAGGCCCTAACCCTCCAGGCCCTAACCCCCAGGCCCTAACCACCTAACCCCTAGACCCTAACCCCAGGCCCTAACCCCAGGCCCTAACCCCCAGGCCCTAACCACCTAACCCCTAGACCCTAACCCCAGGCCCTAACCCCAGGCCCTATCCCTCCAAGCCCTAACCCCAGGCCCTAACCCCTAGGCCCTAACCCCTAACCCCCAGGCCCTAACCACCTAACCCCCCAGGCCCTATCCCTCCAGGCCCTATCCCTCCAGGCCCTATCCCTCCAGGCCCTAACCTCTAGGCCCTAACCTCTAGGCCCTAACCTCTAGGCCCTATCCCTCCAGGCCCTAACCTCTAGGCCCTATCCCCCAGGCCCTAACCTCTAGGCCCTATCCCCCAGGCCCTATCCCCCAGGCCCTATCCCCCAGGCCCTATCCCCCAGGCCCTAACCACCTAACCCTCCAGGCCCTAACCACCTAACCCCCTAGGGCCTAGGCCCTAACCCCCAGGCCCTAATCACCTACGCCCTAACCCCCAGGCCCTAACCCCCAGGCCCTAACCACCTAACCCCCTAGGCCCTAACCCCCTAGGCCCTAACCCCCTAGGCCCTAACCCCCTAGGCCCTATCCCTCCAGGCCCTAACCCCCTAGGCCCTATCCCTCCAGGACCTATCCCTCCAGGCCCTATCCCTCCAGGCCCTATCCCTCCAGGCCCTAACCCCCTAGGCCCTAACCCCCTAGGCCCTAACCCCCTAGGCCCTAACCCCCTAGGCCCTAACCCCCTAGGCCCTAACCCCCAGGCCCTAACCCCCAGGCCCTAACCACCTAACCCCCTAGGCCCTAACCCCCAGGCCCTAACCACCTAACCCCCCAGGCCCTAACCCCCAGGCCCTATCCCTCCAGGCCCTAACCCCCCAGGCCCTAACCCCCCAGGCCCTATCCCTCCAGGCCCTATCCCTCCAGGCCCTATCCCTCCAGGCCCTATCCCTCCAGGCCCTATCCCTCCAGGCCCTAACCCCCAGGCCCTAACCACCTAACCCCCAGGCCCTAACCCCCCAGGCCCTAACCCCCCAGGCCCTAACCCCCCAGGCCCTAACCCCCCAGGCCCTAACCCCCCAGGCCCTAACCCCCCAGGCCCTAACCACCTAACCCTCCAGGCCCTAACCACCTATCCCTCCAGGCCCTAACCCCCAGGCCCTATCCCTCCAGGCCCTATCCCTCCAGGCCCTATCCCTCCAGGCCCTATCCCTCCAGGCCCTATCCCTCCAGGCCCTAACCCCCAGGCCCTAACCACCTAACCCCCAGGCCCTAACCCCCCAGGCCCTAACCCCCCAGGCCCTAACCCCCCAGGCCCTAACCCCCCAGGCCCTAACCCCCCAGGCCCTAACCACCTAACCCTCCAGGCCCTAACCACCTATCCCTCCAGGCCCTAACCCCCAGGCCCTAACCCCCTAACCCCCAGGCCCTAACCTCTAGGCCCTAACCACCTAACCCTCCAGGCCCTAACCTCTAGGCCCTAACCACCTAACCCTCCAGGCCCTAACCACCTAACCCCCTAGGCCCTAGCCTCTAGGCCCTAACCCCCAAGGCAAACTGACTCACCGCTCAGCTCTGTGTTGGCGATGCGCAGAGAGGAACTCTCAGACTGCAGACTACGGTTCTTCTCCAACAACAACACTTCTAGGGGTCTAGACATGTCCTGAGAGAGAGAGAGAGGGGGGGTTAGAGAGAGGGGGCAGGGGAGAAGGAGAGAGAGATGTAGGTTGGGGGGGGGTTAGAGAGAGGGGGCAGGGGAGAAAGAGAGAGGGGGCAGGGGAGAAGGAGAGAGAGAGAGAGAGAGAGAGAGAGAGAGAGAGGGGAGAGGGGTAGGTTGGGGGGAGGTTAGAGAGAGGGGGGGTTAGAGAGAGGGGGGCAGGGGAGAAGGAGAGAAAGAGAGGAGAGACGAAGGTTAGAGAGAGAGGGGTTCCAGAGAGAGGGGGAAGTGAGCGAGAGAAAGAAAGAGGGGAGGTTAGAGAGAGAGAGAGAGAGAGAGAGAGAGAAAGAGGGGGAAGGTTAGAGAGAGAGAGGGGGAAGGTTAGAGAGAGAGAGAGAGAGAGAGAGAGGGGGGGGTGAGATAAAGGAGAACAGTAATACACATAACAGTATTTACAGAAGTCTGTCTGTCTGTTGCTATGCAAAAGTAGAGTAGTTTTCCCTGTACCTGCACTGAGCTCTCAGTTGGGCCAAACTCCATAGACTTGAGGATGCTGTGGAGAGAGAGAGACAGAGAGAGAGTGTGGAGAGAGAGAGACAGAGAGAGAGTGTGGAGAGAGAGAGACAGAGAGAGAGTGTGGAGAGAGAGACAGAGAGAGAGTGTGGAGAGAGAGAGAGAGAGAGTTTGGAGAGAGAGCGAGACAGAGAGAGAGAGAGAGACAGAGAGAGTGTGGAGAGAGAGAGACAGAGAGAGAGAGAGAGAGAGAGAGAGAGAGACAGAGAGAGAGTGTGGAGAGAGAGAGAGAGAGACAGAGGGAGAGTGTGGAGAGAGAGAGACAGAGAGAGAGTGTGGAGAGAGAGAGACAGAGAGAGAGTGTGGAGAGAGAGAGAGACAGAGAGAGAGACAGAGAAAGAGTGTGGAGAGAGAGAGACAGAGAGAGAGTGTGGAGAGAGAGAGACAGAGAGAGAGTGTGGAGAGAGAGAGAGACAGAGAGAGAGTGTGGAGAGAGAGAGACAGAGAGAGAGTGTGGAGAGAGAGAGACAGAGAGAGTGAGGAGAGAGAAAGAGAGTGTTGAGACACATATTTCCCTCAGATTACACAGATCCACAAAGAATTTGAAAACAAACCCAATTCTGATAAACTCCCATATCTACTGGGTGAAATACCACAGTGTGCCATCACAGCAGCAAGATGTGTGACCTGTTGCCACAAGAAAAGGGAAACCAGTGAATTGTAAATACAACCCATATTTTTGTTGACTTATTTTCCCTTTTGTACTATTTGCACATAATGACATTTGTAATGTCTATTCTTTTGGAACTTTTGTGAGTAATGTTTAATGTTAATATTTATTGCTTATTTCAGTTTTGTTTATTATCTAGTTAACTTGCTTTGGCAATGTTAACATATGTTTCCCATGGCAATAAAACCCCTTGTTAGGATCTAATTCTCAGAGTATAAACTCAACTCAAACTTCCCGCAACAAAGCCTCCTTCACTCATGCTGCCAAACATACCCTCGTAAAACTGACTATCCTGCCGATCCTTGACTTCGGCGATGTCATTTACAAAATAGCCTCCAACACTCTACTCAGCAAATTGGATGTAGTCTATCACAGTGCCATCCGTTTGGTCACGAAAGCCCCATATACTACCCACCACTGCGACCTGTATGCTCTCGTTGGCTGGCCCTTGCTTCATATTCGTCGCCAAACCCACTGGCTCCAGGTCATCTATAAGTCTTTGCTAGGTAAAGCCCCGCCTTATCTCAGCTCACTGGTCACCATAGCAGCACCCACCCGTAGCACGCGTTCCAGCAGGTATATTTCACTGGTCATCCCCAAAGCCAATTCCTCCTTTAGTCACCTTTCCTTCCAGTTCTCTGCTGCCAATGACTGGATGAAACAAAATGGCACCAGAAGAAATGGCAGCAGTTTGACGGGCGCCCAACCAATTGTGCTATTATGTGTTTTTTTGTGTGTTATTTAACTTATTTTGTAGATAATGTTTCTGCAACCGAATCTTACGGCAAAAAATAGCTTCTGGATATCAGGACAGCGATCAATCACCTCGGATTAAACAAAGATTTTTTATTCAACAAACAAGACGCACAAGACATCCTCCAAACACCCGGCAGGGCCGACATCCCCTTTATTTGCAAGAAGAAGCGACGCAGGTACAGAGGACAAAGAGCCCGGATGCCTCGTCAGG
Organism: Salvelinus fontinalis; assembly: GCF_029448725.1. Classification (NCBI taxonomy): domain Eukaryota; kingdom Metazoa; phylum Chordata; class Actinopteri; order Salmoniformes; family Salmonidae; genus Salvelinus; species Salvelinus fontinalis. The sequence continues at coordinate 38,424,572 of NC_074688.1, forward strand.
ACCCGGGCGAGTGGGAAAGCTGCCGTTACCGTCAATACTACTCGCCAACGTGCAGTTATTGGACAATAAACTAGACGAGGTACGATCACGAATATCCTACAAACGGGACGTCAAAAACTGTAATGTCCTATGTTTCACGGAATCGTGGCTGAATGACGACATGGATATTCAGCTAGCGGGATATACGCTGCACCGGCAAGATAGAACAGCACACTCCGGTAAGACGAGGGAGGGCGGTCTGTGCATATTTGTAAACAACAGCTGGTGCACGAAATCTAAGGAATTCTCTAGATTTTGCTCGCCTGAAGTAGAGTATATTGTGATAAATTGCAGGCCACACTATTTGCCTAGAGAGTTTTCAGCTATACTTTTGTGGCTGTTTATTTACCACCACAGACAGATGCTGGCACTAAGACAGAACTCAGTCAGCTGTATAAGGAAATAAGCAAACAGGAAACCACTCACCCAGAGGTGAGTCTCCGGCCTCCTAGTGGCCGGAGACTTTAATACAGGGAAACTTAAATGTTAAATTTGCAACCAGAGGGAAAACAATTCTAGATCACCTGTACTCCACACACAGAGACGCGTACAAAGCTCTCCCTCGCCCTTCATTTGGTAAATCCCACCACAACTCTGTCCTGATTCCTGCTGACAAGCAAAAATGAAAGCAGGAAGCACCAGTGACTCGGTCTATAGAAAAGTGGTCAGATGAAGCAGATGTTAAACTACAGGACTGTTTTCCTATCACAGACTGGAACATGTTCCGGGATTCTTCCAATGGCATTGAGGAGTACACCACATCAGTCTCTGGCTTTATCAATAAGTGCATCGAGGACGACGTCGTTCCCACAGTGACTGTACGTACATACCCCAACCAGAAGCCATGGATTACAGGCAACATTCACACTGAGTTAAAGGGTAGAGCTGCCGCTTTGAAGGTGCGGGACTCTAACCCGGAAGCTTACAAGAAATCCTGCTATGCCCTGCGACGAACCATCAAACAGGCAAAGCGTCAATAGAGGGCTAAGATTGAAGCATCCTACACCGGCTCCGACGCTCCTCTTTTGTGGCAGGGCTTGCAAACTATTACAGACTACAAAGGGAAGTAGGGGGCACTATTGACACTTCCGGATGAAAAACGTGCCCAAAGTAAACTGCCTGCTACTCAGGCCCAGAAGCTAGGATATGCATATAATTGGTAGATTAGGATAGAAAACACTCTAAAGTTTCCAAAACTGTTAAAATATTGTCTGAGTATAACAGAACTGATTTGGCAGGCGAAAACCTGAGAAGAATCCATCCAGGAAGTGGGATTTTTTTATGTTTGTAGTTTTCAATTGAATGCCATTACAGTATCCATTGACTTAAGACTCAAATTGCACTTCCTATGGCTTCCACTAGATGTCAACAGTCTTTAGAAATTGATTCAGAATTGTATTCTGAAAAATGAGAGAGTAAGACCACTCTGAATGAGTGGACCCGAACTTTACTGATACTATTTGGATTTTTAGTCTGCCTGTTGTGACTGTGTTTGAGCCTGTAGATTACTGAACAAAACGCGCAAATAAAATTGAGGTTTTTGGATATAAAGAGGGACTTTATCGAACAAAACTAACATTTATTGAGTAAATGGGAGTCTTGTGAGTGCAACCATATGAAGATCATCAAAGGTAAGTGATTCATTTTATCGCTATTTCTGACTTGTGTAACTCCTCTACTTGGCTGCTAACTGTTTGTAATGATTTAGCTCAAACAAACACTGCTGTAGCTCTGCCACCTTTCACCGCCGATGAAATGGCAGACATTGGTGGATTGAGAAGCAGCCCAGGCAAAACCATCTCTTTAACACATTTTTGGGGATTATGCTAACTATATTTCCACGGGGAGGGGGGGGGCATCGACTCTAGGGGGTTCTAATAAAGCTCGACCATGCCCATTTCAAGAGTATCTTTCTAGAAAAATAAGTTATCTGGCTGCTAACTCATTGATCCTGTTTTGCAGTATTACCCTTCTGGTTGAATATCTGCAGGAGTTACTACTAATAAAATATCCATTAACACACACAGGGAACCATGTTAATAAACACTCAGTATCGACTTATAGATCGAGGACAAGGGGACATGCTTCCCTTCTAACGTTGTTAGAGGACCTCAGAGGCAATGACACACACACACACACACACACACACACACACACACACACACACACACACACACACACACTGAGGATGTCAATCATTAACTGAATGAGTACATTCTTGCCAGTATTTGTCAAGAATGTACTCAGAGTACAACTGTATCCAGGGTACAACGCACACACTCACCTCAGCTCTTTCTTCACCTCTTCATAGTCAGCATGTTCCTGCAGCTTTTCCTCCAGTTGCTATAGAGAAGAAGGATGGAAAGAGAGAGGATGAGAGCAGAGCGAGGGAGGGAGGGAGGGAGGAGAGGGGATGAGAGCAGAGCGAGGGAGGGAGGAGAGGGGATGAGAGCAGAGCGAGGGAGGGAGGAGAGGGGAGGGAGGAGAGGGGATGAGAACAGAGCGAGGGAGGGAGGAGAGGGGATGAGAACAGAGCGAGGGAGGGAGGAGAGGGGATGAGAGCAGAGCGAGGGAGGGAGGAGAGGGGATGAGAGCAGAGCGAGGGAGGGAGGAGAGGGGAGGGAGGAGAGGGGATGAGAACAGAGCGAGGGAGGGAGGAGAGGGGATGAGAACAGAGCGAGGGAGGGAGGAGAGGGGATGAGAGCAGAGCGAGGGAGGGAGGAGAGGGGATGAGAGCAGAGCGAGGGAGGGAGGAGAGGGGATGAGAGCAGAGCGAGGGAGGGGAGGAGGAGAGGGGATGAGAGCAGAGCGAGGGAGGGAGGGAGGAGAGGGGATGAGAGCAGAGCGAGGGAGGAGAGGGGATGAGAGCAGAGCGAGGGAGGAGAGGGGATGAGAGCAGAGCGAGGGAGGAGAGGGGATGAGAGCAGAGCGAGGGAGGGAGGGAGGAGAGGGGATGAGAGCAGAGCGAGGGAGGGAGGAGAGGGGATGAGAGCAGAGCGAGGGAGGGAGGAGAGGGGATGAGAGCAGAGCGAGGGAGGGAGGAGAGGGGATGAGAGCAGAGCGAGGGAGGGAGGAGAGGGGATGAGAGCAGAGCGAGGGAGGGAGGAGAGGGGATGAGAGCAGAGCGAGGGAGGGAGGAGAGGGGATGAGAGCAGAGCGAGGGAGGGAGGAGAGGGGATGAGAGCAGAGCGAGGGAGGGAGGAGAGGGGATGAGAGCAGAGCGAGGGAGGGAGGAGAGGGGATGAGAGCAGAGCGAGGGAGGGAGGAGAGGGGATGAGAGCAGAGCGAGGGAGGGAGGAGAGGGGAGGGAGGAGAGGGGATGAGAACAGAGCGAGGGAGGGAGGAGAGGGGATGAGAGCAGAGCGAGGGAGGGAGGAGAGGGGATGAGAGCAGAGCGAGGGAGGGAGGAGAGGGGATGAGAGCAGAGCGAGGGAGGGAGGGAGGAGAGGGGATGAGAGCAGAGCGAGGGAGGGAGGGAGGAGAGGGGATGAGAGCAGAGCGAGGGAGGGAGGGAGGAGAGGGGATGAGAGCAGAGCGAGGGAGGGAGGGAGGAGAGGGGATGAGAGCAGAGCGAGGGAGGGAGGGAGGAGAGGGGATGAGAGCAGAGCGAGGGAGGGAGGAGAGGGGATGAGAGGAGAGCGAGGGAGGGAGGAGAGGGGATGAGAGCAGAGCGAGGGAGGGAGGAGAGGGGATGAGAGCAGAGCGAGGGAGGGAGGAGAGGGGATGAGAGCAGAGCGAGGGAGGGAGGAGAGGGGATGAGAGCAGAGCGAGGGAGGGAGGAGAGGGGATGAGAGCAGAGCGAGGGAGGGAGGAGAGGGGATGAGAGCAGAGCGAGGGAGGGAGGAAAGGGGATGAGAGCAGAGCGAGGGAGGGAGGAGAGGGGATGAGAGCAGAGCGAGGGAGGGAGGAGAGGGGAGGGAGGAGAGGGGATGAGAACAGAGCGAGGGAGGGAGGAGAGGGGATGAGAGCAGAGCGAGGGAGGGAGGAGAGGGGATGAGAGGAGAGCGAGGGAGGGGCGGAGATTAAATGAATGATGAATGAGAAGGATGGAAACTCCCAGACAGTATAATGACAATCAACTTGTACATACACCTGAAGTTGTGAGCGGGTGTGTGTGTGTGTGTGTGTGTGTGTGTGTGTGTGTGTGTGTGTGTGTGTGTGTGTGTGTGTGTGTGTGTGTGTGTGTGTGTGTGTGTGTGTGTGTGAGGTTGTGAGTGGGTGTGAGTGGGTGTGAGTGAGAGGTTGTGGGTGTGTGTGAGCGGGTGTTTGTGTGAGAGGTGTGTGAGGTTGTGAGCGTGTATGTGTATGTGTGCGGTTGTGAGAGGGTGTGTGTGCGCGCGTGTGTGTGAGAGGTGTGTGAGTGAGAGGTGTGTGTGTGAGAGGTGTGTGTGTGAGAGGTGTGTGAGTGAGAGGTGTGTGTGTGTGAGTGAGAGGTGTGTGTGTGTGAGTGAGAGGTGTGTGTGTGTGAGAGGTGTGTGTGTGTGAGAGGTGTGTGTGTGTGAGAGGTGTGTGTGTGTGAGAGGTGTGTGTGTGTGAGAGGTGTGTGTGTGTGAGAGGTGTGTGTGTGAGAGGTGTGTGAGTGAGAGGTGTGTGTGTGAGAGGTGTGTGTGTGAGAGGTGTGTGTGTGAGAGGTGTGTGTGTGTGAGAGGTGTGTGTGTGTGAGAGGTGTGTGTGTGTGAGAGGTGTGTGTGTGTGAGAGGTGTGTGTGTGTGAGAGGTGTGTGTGTGTGAGAGGTGTGTGTGTGTGAGAGGTGTGTGTGTGTGAGAGGTGTGTGTGTGTGAGAGGTGTGTGTGTGTGAGAGGTGTGTGTGTGTGAGAGGTGTGTGTGTGTGAGAGGTGTGTGTGTGTGAGAGGTGTGTGTGTGTGAGAGGTGTGTGTGTGTGAGAGGTGTGTGTGTGTGAGAGGTGTGTGTGTGTGAGAGGTGTGTGTGTGTGAGAGGTGTGTGTGTGTGAGAGGTGTGTGTGTGTGAGAGGTGTGTGTGTGTGAGAGGTGTGTGTGTGTGAGAGGTGTGTGTGTGTGAGAGGTGTGTGTGTGTGAGAGGTGTGTGTGTGTGAGAGAGGTGTGTGTGTGAGAGAGGTGTGTGTGTGAGAGAGGTGTGTGTGTGTGAGAGGTGCGTGTGTGAGAGGTGTGTGTGTGAGAGGTGCGTGTGTGTGTGAGAGGTGCGTGTGTGTGTGAGAGGTGCGTGTGTGAGAGAGAGGTGTGTGTGTGAGAGAGAGGTGTGTGTGTGAGAGAGAGGTGCGTGTGTGAGAGGTGCGTGTGTGAGAGGTGCGTGTGTGAGAGGTGCGTGTGTGAGAGGTGCGTGTGTGTGAGAGGTGCGTGTGTGAGAGGTGCGTGTGTGAGAGGTGCGTGTGTGAGAGAGAGGTGTGTGTGTGAGAGAGAGGTGCGTGTGTGAGAGGTGCGTGTGTGAGAGAGAGGTGCGTGTGTGAGAGGTGCGTGTGTGAGAGAGAGGTGTGTGTGTGAGAGAGAGGTGCGTGTGTGAGAGGTGCGTGTGTGAGAGGTGTGTGTGTGAGAGGTGCGTGTGTGAGAGGTGCGTGTGTGTGAGAGGTGTGTGAGTGTCTATATAGCCTACCTTGAGGGTGGCAGTCTTGGTGCTGAGCTGTAGTTGCAGCTGTGTGATCTGTGTGCTGGAGCTCTCCCTGAGTTTAGACAGGCTGGCCTGCAGTCTCTGAATGTCTTCCACCAGCTGAACCGTCTCCCTGTCCTTGGCCCCCAGCTCTGCCTCCAGACTGGAGCGGGACACCGCCTCCACCGCCTGCTCCTATAGGTCAACACACACATCAATATAGCAATCTACCAATCAGAACAGTCTGATCCTATAGGTCAACACATACATCAATATAGCAATCTACCAATCAGAACAGTCTGGTCCTATAGGTTAACATATACAACAATATAGCAATGTACCAATCAGGTCCTATAGGTCAACACATACATCAATATAGCAATCTACCAATCACAACAGTCTGATCCTATGGGTCAACACATACAACAATATAGCAATCTACCAATCAGAACAGTCTGATCCTATGGGTCAACACATACATCAATATAGCAATCTACCAATCACAACAGTCTGATCCTATGGGTCAACACATACATCAATATAGCAATCTACCAATCACAACAGTCTGATCCTATAGGTCAACATTTACATCAATATAGCAATCTACTAATCAGAAAAGTCTGATCCTATAGGTCAACATTTACATCAATATAGCAATCTACCAATCACAACAGTCTGATCCTATAGGTTAACATATACATCAATATAGCAATCTACCAATCAGAACAGTCTGGTCCTATAGAACAACGTACCGTGTCTGGGGTGGTCTGAATGTGGGTGGTCAGCTGCAGGGATTGGTTAGAAGAGGTCAGCTGCTCCCTCAGAGCGTCCGCCTCCCTCTGTGCTGCCTCCGCTCTCTGAGAGAGAGAGAAAACGAGAGAGCAAGGGCATGAGAGATCACGCCAGACAGAGCGCATGCAAAAGAGAGAGAGCGAGCACAGGAACGAGAGAGAGCGAGAACGAGAGAGTGAGTACGAGAGAGAGAGAGCGAGCACAAGCACGAGAGAGAGAAAGCGAGCACAAGCACGAGAGAGAGAAAGCGAGCACAAGCACGAGAGACAGAGAGAGAGCGAGCACGAGAGAGAGAGAGAGAGAGCGAGCACGAGAGAGAGAGAGAGCGAGCACGAGAGAGAGAGAGAGCGAGCACGAGAGAGAGAGAGCACGAGAGAGAGAGAGAGGGAGCACGAGAGAGAGAGAGGGAGCACGAGAGAGAGAGAGAGGGAGCACGAGAGAGAAAGAGGGAGCACGAGAGAGAGAGAGAGGGAGCACGAGAGAGAGAGAGAGGGAGCACGAGAGAGAGGGAGCACGAGAGAGAGGGAGCACGAGAGAGAGAGAGAGGGAGCACGAGAGAGGGGGAGCACGAGAGAGAGGGAGCACGAGAGAGAGGGAGCACGAGAGAGAGAGAGAGGGAGCACGAGAGAGAGAGAGAGGGAGCACGAGAGAGAAAGAGGGAGCACGAGAGAGAGAGAGAGGGAGCACGAGAGAGAGAGAGAGGGCGCACGAGAGAGAGGGAGCACGAGAGAGAGGGAGCACGAGAGAGAGAGAGAGAGAGGGAGCACGAGAGAGGGGGAGCACGAGAGAGAGGGAGCACGAGAGAGAGGGAGCACGAGAGAGAGAGAGAGGGAGCACGAGAGAGAGAGAGGGAGCACGAGAGAGAGAGAGGGAGCACGAGAGAGAGAGAGGGAGCACGAGAGAGAGAGAGGGAGCACGAGAGAGAGAGAGGGAGCACGAGGGAGCACGAGAGAGAGAGAGAGAGGGAGCACGAGAGAGGGGGAGCACGAGAGAAAGAGAGAGGGAGCACGAGAGAGAGAGAGAGGGAGCACGAGAGAGAGAGAGAGAGGGAGCACGAGAGAGAGAGGGAGCACGAGAGACAAATATAATGATATTCCAAAAAAGGTCGGGAAATAAGGATGACAAATATCAATTCTATTTGGACACAGTTCTATTAGAACACACCAAAAACTACACATATCTAGGACTAAATATCAGCAACACAGGTAGCTTTCACATGGCTGTGAATGAGCTGAGAGACAAAGCAAGAAGAGCATTCTATGCCATTAAAAGGAACATCAAAATTGAAATTCCAATTAGAATCTGTCTCAAAATGTTTCAATCAGTTATAGAACCAATTGCTCTATATGGCAGTGAAGTATGGGGTCCACTCTCTAATAATGAATTCACTAAATGGGACAAACATCCAACTGAAATATTGCATGCAGAGTTTTGCAAGACTGTATTGCAAGTACAAAGAAAAACTCCAAATAACGCATGTAGGGCAGAATTGGGCCAATACCCCCTCCTCATTCGAATAGAAAAAAGAGCCATCAAATTTTACAACCATCTAAAAACAAGTGACCCTAAAACATTCCATCACACAGCTCTACAATGTCAAGAGATTAAACAAGAGAAGAGTCCCCTCAGCCAGCTGGTTCTGAGGCTCAGTTCACCAACCCAAACCAACCCCATAGAGCCTCGGGACAGCCCTCAGAAAATCTGGCCCAACCAAATCATCACAAAACAAAAAGAAAAATATATAACCTATTGGAAAGACACCACAAAAAATCTAAGTAAACTTCAATGCCATTTGGCTCTAAACAGACAGTACATGGTGGCAGACTATCTGACCACTGTGACTGATAGAAAACTGAGGAAAACATTGACTAGGTACAGACTCAGTGAGCACCGTCTGGCTATAGAGACCGGTCGTCACAGACAAACCTGGCTGCCCAGAGAGGACAGGCTGTGCTCACTCTGCTCCAGAGGAGAGGTAGAGACAGAGGTGCATTTCCTACTACACTGTGACAAATACTCAGACCTAAGAGCATATTTCTTTCCCAAAATCATAACTCAATACAAAGAATTTGAAACTATAAAAGATGAAGAAAAAATCAAATATTTATTGGGTGAAAAGCCAAAATGTGCAGTTTTGGCAGCCAAATATGTGTCCTCCTGCCACAACCTGAGGGACAGCGAGTGAAAAATGCAAAGTAATATTGATAATATTTCCCATTTAGCTTAATTTTGTTTTGTCTTTCATACCAGGTCATATGTCTTCAAGTCATATTGACACTGGTCTACTACTGTTGCTTTAATTTATTGTTGTTCTGATTAATATTGTTGTTGTAGTTGTTGTTAATGGTAATCCCATGTCCACTACTACTGTTATTATTGCTGTTGGTCCCACCATTTATTTATATATTAATATATATATATTTTGTATATATATATACATATATATTTTATTTTTATTTGTCGATGTGTATACTTTGACAATGTAAGTAATAACGAACCTACCATGTCAATAAAGTCAATTGAATTGAATTGAGAGAGGGAGCATGAGAGAGAGAGAGAGAAGGAGCACGAGAGAGTTGGAATGTCTGTCTTAACACAACCTAAGTGGGTGATCGTACTGAGAGACTGCAGAGCACAGCTTTTAATCAACTGAGAGAACTACATGCTGAAGTGACTGAAATCTCCATGGAGAAACACCATGTCTATTTAATACCCGTTTTGATGTTTCCTGTCAACACAGCGCATATAAAATGACGGTGTGTGTGTGTGTGTGTGTGTGTGTGTGTGTGTGTGTGTGTGTGTGTGTGTGTGTGTGTGTGAGAGCTGAAAGGCGTGATGTCATCCTCTTTGACCCAGAGGTGTATCTGGAAACAGAATGACAGTGTGTGTGCCGTGCGGATGATGAGAAAGCCGAGCTCAAGGCTAACATTAGCATTAGGTGGCTAGCTATGCCTTCCCAGACATCCCCAAGTCATCTCAACAATAGATGTTAACATTACTGACATTCCCACAGCCCCACTAACAATCTATTATCACGATCAGGGCGTTTAGACTACAGAGGTCTCTGAGCCGAGGGTTAGATTTATAACTCATGACATTCCCCCCAGCGTAATTCCTTCCTTATTTGTTCATTTACACCTCTCTGGGTATTATGAGGAATGAGTGTTAGTGATGAATTTAAATCAATATTCAACATGATAACACACTCCAGCATCAACTCAGAGGCTCTAGTGAAGTATCTTGTGGTCTATTTCTAGCTGTTAGCTCTTACCTCCTTTCAGTAACCTGTTGAGGACAGAGGGTGCTGTTTTCACTTTGGGGGAAAATCGTGCCCAATTTAAACGGCCTCGTACTCAATTCTTTCTCGTACAATATGCATATTATTATTACTATTGGATAGAAAACACTCTAGTTTCTAAAACCGTTTGAATTATATCTGTGAGTAAAACAGAACTCCTTTTGCAGCAAACTTCCTGACAGGAAGTGGAAAATCTGAAATCGATGCACTCTTCTAGGGGCTGCCTATTAAAGTCATTGATGTTTATTAGTTTAGATGCACTTCATACATCTTACACTAGATGTCGACAAGCAGTGAGAGAAGAAATTGAGTGTGTAACTTGATCTGGCCTCGAATTATAGCTCTTGGCATGACGTGTCACCAGTTTCCTGTTTTCTGGAGAGCGCGAGCAGGGACCTGGATTTGCCTTCTGATAAGCTGCCGTTATGGACGACTAATATCTCCGGCTTTGATTTTATTTGATACATGTGACAAAATTATCGTAAAGTATGTTTTTTCAATATAGTTTAATCAGATTATTGAAATTTTTTCGGGAGTTTTGCCGTGTTCCGTTCTCTTCCGTTTGTTGACATGGAGAGATTCGTGCCACTTGGCAAGTGTGCTTGCTGAATCGAGAGGGAAAAAGGCCGTTCTAAATCCAAACAACGATTGTTCCCGACAAAGGACCCCTTGTACAACATTCTGATGAAAGATCAGCAAAAGTAGGACCCATTTTATGATGCTATTTCATATATCTGTCGAACATGTTGTACTAGTCGTTTGCGCCCAGATTTTGGGTACTCTCTCGCTATACCTAAGCTGGATGTCGTAATGAAGTTATTTTTATAATTCTAACACGGCGATTGCATTAAGAACTAGTGTATCTATCATTTCCTATACAACATGTATTTTCTAGTTATGTTTATGAATAGTCATTTGGTCAGAATATGTGTGTCAGAAAAAGTGTCCGAAAAATATCCGGACGTTGTGGGAAAAAGATGCTACGTTAGCACAATGTATAACCACTGATTTCAGCTCTAAATATGCACATTTTCGAACAAAACATAAGTGTATGTATAACCTGATGTTATAGGACTGTCATCTGATGAAGCTTATCAAGGTTAGTCAAAAATTATATATCTTTTGCTGGTTTGTTACGATCGCTAACTTTTGCTACTGGTAAATGGCTTGTGTTTCTGGCTATTGTGGTAAGCTAATATAACGCTATATTGTGTTTTCGCTGTAAAACACTTAATAAATCGGAAATATTGGCTGGAATCACAAGATGCCTGTCTTTCATTTGCTGTACACCATGTATTTTTCAGAAATGTTTTATTATGAGTAATTAGGTATTTGACGTTGGTGTCTAATTATTCTGGCTGCTTTCGGTGCAATTTCTGATTGTAGCTGCAATGTAAACTATGATTTATACCTGAAATATGCACATTTTTCAAACAAAACATAGATTTATTGAATAACATGTAATAAGACTGTCATCTGATGAAGTTGTTTCTTGGTTAGTTTGGTTGGTTCTTGGTTAGTTAGGTTGGCTTTGTGCATGCTACCTGTGCTGTGAAAAATGTCTGTCCTTTTTTGTATTTGGTGGTGACCTAACATAAATATACGTTTTCGCTGTAAAACATTTAAAAAAAATCGGACATGTTGGCTGGATTCACAAGATGTGTACCTTTCATTTGCTGTATTGGACTTGTTAATGTGTGAAAGTTAAATATTTCAAAAAAATATCTTTTGAATTTCGCGCTCTGCCTTTTCAGTGGAATGTGGGAGGAGTTCCGCTGACGGAACGCCAGAGCCAGCATGATAACACACTCTAGCATCAACTCAGAGGCTCTCTGGGGGGGGCAGTAATAACCCAGTGGGGGGGGGGGGGGGGCTGGTAATGACCCCGTTGGGGGGGGGGGGGGTAGTATTAACCCCGTTGGGGGGGGCTGGTAATGACCCCGTTGGGGGAGGGGGGGGGCTAGTAATAACCCCGTTGGGGGAGGTAGAAATAACCCAGTGGGGGGAGCGGGTAATATTTTTTAAATAATTATTAATTTAACCAGGTAAGCTAGTTGAGAACAAATTGTCATTTACAACTGCAACCTTTGCAGTTGCAGTTGGGGGCTAGTAATAACCGGAAACATAGAAATAGATCATGGTTACATTATCCAATAACGACCAAGGCCCTAAAGGGGTGGAGACTAACCTGATTGGCTCTCTCCAGATCTGTCATCACCATTTCAATCTCATCGGCCCTAAGGAAGAAGAAGGAGGAAGTGTTACTAAGGAAACACACAGAACAGTGATCACCACATCATTAACACACACCCAGGAACACACCCCGAGGTTCCCAAAGCTTGAAAACACATGTTGCATGTCCACAAGTCATGTCCCTGTTAAAACCCTCTCAATTTCACCTTCATCCTTTGATTGTGAACGCAATAACCTCTGCAGTTTGTGTGTGTGTGTGTGTGTGTGTGTGTGTGTGTCTAAACCCGGCCCACACTATAACAGAGGGATTACACTAATTCTTACCACTCACTAATCCGATAGATATGGTAGCAAATGGCAGGAAAGGGAAGCTGACCCGGGTCGCTGGCGTAACAAACATCCCTTACGCATCACGCCAATAAGGTTGAAGCACTTGGTGGGAACTCTAACACGGCTCATCGAGTGGGTCACTACAATATGATTCTGTTCCCACAGCATAGTGTACCCCAATACTCATCTAGTAGTAGTGAATCACTACAATATGATTCAATATGATTCTGTTCCCACAGCATAGTGCACCCCAATACTCATCTAGTAGTAGTGAATCACTACAATATGATTCAATATGATTCTGTTCCCACAGCATAGTGTACCCCAATACTCATCTAGTAGTAGTGAATCACTACAATATGATTCAATATGATTCTGTTCCCACAGCATAGTGCACCCCAATACTCATCTAGTAGTAGTGAATCACTACAATATGATTCAATATGATTCTGTTCCCACAGCATAGTGCACCCCAATACTCATCTAGTAGTAGTGAATCACTACAATATGATTCAATATGATTCTGTTCCCACAGCATAGTGTACCCCAATACTCATCTAGTAGTAGTGAATCACTACAATATGATTCAATATGATTCTGTTCCCACAGCATAGTGTACCCCAATACTCATCTAGTAGTAGTGAATCACTACAATATGATTCAATATGATTCTGTTCCCACAGCATAGTGTACCCCAATACTCATCTAGTAGTAGTGAATCACTACAATATGATTCAATATGATTCTGTTCCCACAGCATAGTGCACCCCAATACTCATCTAGTAGTAGTGAATCACTACAATATGATTCAATATGATTCTGTTCCCACAGCATAGTGTACCCCACTACTCATCTAGTAGTAGTGAGTCACTACAATATGATTCTGTTCCCACAGCATAGTGTACCCCACTACTCATCTGGTAGGGGCGTCATCTCTCTCCTGCTAGGTCAGAGTTCAACAAGGATGCACAGCAATAGTCCAAAGAGGATTCCTATTTCCTAACCTTTGGTGTAAGGATGGGTGCCTGACACAGTCACAACAGAGCCTGCACACCAAATTACACGGCATATAAAATCCTTAATTACATTAACACCCTAACATTTAATTACAGGTGATTATGCATTACGTGCCTAATTACCTTAATTTAGGCTATCTAGAATTCTGCGTCTATGTAAGCGTTTTTTTCAATAACCATTAGAAATCGGGACACACGGTGTTACTGTGCAGATACAACTACACAGGCAGTGCCAAGGTTAATGTGTCGATACAACCACACAGGCAGTGCTGCTAAGTGTGTGTGTGTGTGTGTGTGTGTGTGTGTGTGTGTGTGTGTGTGTGTGTGTGTGTGTGTGTGTGTGTGTGTGTGTGTGTGTGTGTGTGTGTGTGTGTGTGTGATAGCTTACTATTGTCTGATCTGAATACAGCAAACACACAGCTGAGTTGAGGTCACCATGACGCTGGAGGCAATACAGCAGAACGAATGGACCAGGGAGGTTATTCCCTCTCTATTGGTTAAAAGCATCTGCCCATTTAGGTAAAGCCACGCTGTGTGTGTGTGTGTGTGTGGCCTCACCAGAGCGAACATGTAAAACCTCCCATCAGGACAGAAACACACACACACGTGACAGGAGGTCTTTCTGTTACGTATACAACCAAGCACACAATACAGCACATCTGGAAATGTGATCACTTAAATCAAAGTAGAGCTACAGATCCGGACAGCGTCGGACAACATGACTGATGAAAAAAATAAATATATATATAACATTTGCCAAAATGCAATTCGTCAGGAATCAGCGTTCTAACAGAAACGATTGGTTAGAAACTTAGAAAGAGGGGAAATGTGAAGAGGTAACAACTAGGATGGGTTGTTAATACGACGAGGATGGGTTGATTATATGACCAGGATGGGTTGATAATATGACCAGGATGGGTTGATAATATGACCAGGATGGGTTATGACCAGGATGGGTTGATAATATGACCAGGATGGGTTGATAATATGACCAGGATGGGTTGTAAACATGACCAGGATGGGTTGTAAACATGACCAGGATGGGTTATGACCAGGATGGGTTGTTAATATGACCAGGATGGGTTGTTAATACGACCAGGGTGGGTTGTTAATACGACCAGGGTGGGTTGTTAATACGACCAGGGTGGGTTGATATGACCAGGGTGGGTTGATATGACCAGGATGGGTTTTTAATATGACCCGGATGGGTTGTTATAATGACCCGGATGGGTTGTTATAATGACCCGGATGGGCTGTTATAATGACCCGGATGGGCTGTTATAATGACCAGGATGGGCTGTTATAATGACCAGGATGGGCTGTTATAATGACCAGGATGGGCTGTTATAATGACCAGGATGGGCTGTTATAATGACCAGGATGGGCTGTTATAATGACCAGGATGGGCTGTTATAATGACCAGGATGGGCTGTTATAATGACCAGGATGGGCTGTTATAATGACCAGGATGGGTTGATAATATGACCAGGATGGGTTGATAATATGACCAGGATGGGTTGATAATATGACCAGGATGGGTTTATAATATGACCAGGATGGGTTGTTAATATGACCAGGATGGGTTGTTAATATGACCAGGATGGATTGTTAATATGACCAGGATGGGTTGTTAATATGACCAGGATGGGTTGATAATATGACCAGGATGGGTTGATAATATGACCAGGATGGGTTGATAATATGACCAGGATGGGTTGATAATATGACCAGGATGGGTTGATAACATGACCAGGATGGGTTGATAATATGACCAGGATGGGTTGATAACATGACCAGGATGGGTTGTTAATATGACCAGGATGGGTTATGACCAGGATGGGTTATTAATATGACCAGGATGGGTTATGACCAGGATGGGTTATGACCAGGATGGGTTGGGGTTATGACCAGGATGGGTTGTTAATATGACCAGGATGGGTTGTTAATATGACCAGGATGGGTTATGACCAGGATGGGTTGTTAATATGACCAGGATGGGTTATGACCAGGATGGGTTGGGGTTATGACCAGGATGGGTTGTTAATATGACCAGGATGGGTTGTTAATATGACCAGGATGGGTTATGACCAGGATGGGTTATTAATATGACCAGGATGGGTTGGGGTTATGACCAGGATGGGTTATTAATATGACCAGGATGGGTTGGGGTTATGACCAGGATGGGTTATGACCAGGATGGATTATTAATATGACCAGGATGGGTTGCGGTTATGACCAGGATGTGTTCTGACCAGGATGGTTTGTTACTAGGACCAGGATGGGTTGTTACTAGGACCAGGATGGGTTGTTACTAGGACCAGGATGGGTTGTTACTAGGACCAGGATGGGTTGTTACTAGTACCAGGATGGGTTGTTACTAGGACCAGGAGGGGTTGATAATATGACCAGGATGGGTTGAAAACATGACTAGGATTGTACCTTTGGCTTCTGGACAACGAAAGAAAGTTGATATGGAAACCAATAGAACAGGAGAGAAATGCATGGTTAAACTGTATATGAGGAAGTCTTCAGGAAAATAATTGCCTCCACATTTCAATTGTGGGATTTTGCCTAGGCTACTTTGAAGCAAGGTAAGACATGCCTCACAATACGAAGTAAAACATTAACGTTTCAAAATGCATACGGTCTCCGGCTCACATTGCAAAGTGGCGTGTGACGCGCTGATAGCTTGCCTCCCATTGCCTATGTAATTGAATGGCGAATGTGAGGCTTCTGATACAAGTTGAGAAATAAAAATTGCTATTTTTAGATGGTGGCCATCAAAACTGTTAACGCAGGATTGCATTTAGAATTGTTGCAATGACTGGGCTTATATAAAAACACTTTTCCCTAGAGCAGCAACGAGCCGAGGACCTGCAAGCAGCAACGAGCCGCGATGATATTCTGCTATAACTAGGCTCTGTATGCGGTGTGACAAGATGTATGATGACTAACGAAAACGGCAACTAAGGAAAATACACACGCGACAATTTAGTTCCACTAAATTATGCAAAAGAACCTCTAATGTTCCCACCTGCCTGACCATGAGAGCCTGTCTGCCACTCTGGACTCTGATCTGGTTTTGACCTTTTTGCCTATCCACGACCATTCTCTTGCCTACCCCTTTGTATTAATAAACATTGTAAGACTCCAACCATCTGCCTCCTGTGACTGCATCTGGGTCTCGCCTTGGGTTATGATACTTTTAGTCCTCCATAACTGGCTACGAGACTACTGCAGCTCTGTTGGTGTAACATTTGACAACTTTGATACCTTCTGGAAACAAAGCTCGTATTATAAGGAGGATGGGATCCACCCAAATCCTGTGGGATCCTGGATCCTTTCACAGCATTATAAGGCTGTGTTGAGACAATGACTTATCAATGACCCAAGCCCTGCTCAGTTAATCCCTACCATGTCACTGTGTCACTGAGTTGTCATAATACTTCAGCAAATGTACATTACACCAGGGGCGTTGGAAGACACAATGTAAGTAACCTAATTTATGTCCCTCTAACTGCTCTGAATGCCTCTGCTGATCCTACAGCTATTGTATGCAGTAATCATGTGCCCATGAACCAGCGTGATACTGTTAGCACTGAGGCGGTGTGCCCTACTAGGAAGTCCACTGTGAGCAGCTCATCCTGTTAGCACTGAGGCGGTGTGCCCTACTAGGAAGTCCACTGTGAGCAGCTCATCCTGTTAGCACTGAGGCGGTGTGCCCTACTAGGAAGTCCACTGTGAGCAGCTCACCCTGCACTAACATAAATAACATGAGCATGTCTACCTCTGCTAAGCTTCCCAGTAAAGCAATGAAAACAAGCAAGCATCCCAGAAAAGTGCTAAAAAATAGCCCACGTTAACATATGTAGCTTAACAAACAAGGTTCATTAAATCGATAATAACTTGCTAGTAACAGATGACATTCATATTCTGACTCTCTGAAACCCACTTAGACAATACCTTTGATAATACAGTGGTAGCAATACATGGTTATAACATCTACAGAAAAGACAGAAATGCCAAATGTGTGATCGTTTATATTCAGAATCCTGTAAAGCTTAGAGAGGATCTCATGTTAAATATTGTTGAAGTAATATGGCTACAGGTTCATCTGCCTCACCTAAAGCCCATGCTGGTGGGAAGCTGCTATATCAATCAACCAAATGTATTTATAAAGACCTTTTTACATCAGCCGATGTCTCGAAGTGCTATACAGAAACCCAGCCTAAAACCCCAAAACAGCAAGCAATGCAGGTGTAGAAGCACCAAGTGCTAACAGTCAGTATCTGGAAAACACGAGTAAAACACTTGATAATTTGACATCAACAGAGAGGTATATTTTCTAGGTGATTTAAATATTGACTGGCTTTCATCAACCTGGCCCACTTAAGAAAAATCTTTAAACTGTAACTAGGGACTTCAAACTGGTTCAGGTTGTCAGTCAACCTACCAGGGTAGTTACAAACAGCACAGGAATGAAATCATCAACATTTATTGATCACATCTTTACTAATGCTGTAGAAATTAGCTTTAAAGCAGTATCCAAATCCATAGGATGTAGTTATCACAATATAGTAGCCATGTCTAGGAAAACCAGCGTTCCAAAGGCTGGTCCTAATATAGTGTATAAGAGGTCATACAATACGTTTTGTAGTGATTCCTATGTTGTTAATGTAAATATTTGTTGGTCCGTGGTGTGTAATGAGAAGCAACCAGACGTTGCACTTGACACATTTATGAAACTGCTCATTCCAGTTACTTATAAGCATGCACCCATTAAGAAAATCACTAAAAACGGTTAAATCCCTGTGGATTGATGAGGAATTTAAAAATTGTATGGTTGAGAGGGATGAGGCAAAAGGAACGGCAAATAGATCAGGCTGCACAACCGATTGGCAAACGTACTGCAAATTGAGAAATCATGTGACTAAACTTAACAAAATGACGAAGAAACTACACTATGAAACAAATCTAAATGACAAAGATTGATAGTAAAAAGCTTTGGGGCACCTTAAAAGCTCCCGAGTGGCGCAGTGTGCATCTCAACACAAGATGTGTCACTACAGTCCCTGCTTCGAATCCAAGCTGTATCACATCCGGCCGTGATTGGGAGTCCCATAGGGCGGTGCACACTTGGCCCAGTGTCGTCCGGGTTTGGCCGTCATTGTAAATAAGAATTTGTTCTTAACTGACTTGCCTAGTTAAATAAAAAGGTTATAAAAAAAGATGACTATTTTTTTTTTTTTTATATACAATTACATTTTGGGCAAAAGGCAAACAACGCTCCATCGTTCATTGGATCAGATGGCTCCTACGTCACAAAATCCACTGATATTGCCAACTACTTTAATTATTTTTTAATTGGCAAGATTAGCAAATTTAGGCATGATATGCCAGCAACAAAACGCTGACACTACACATCCAAGTATATCTGACCAAATTATGAAAGACAAGCCTTGTAATTTTGAATTCTGTAAAGTGAGTGTGAAAGAGGTGACATTATTGTCTGTCAACATTGACAAGCCACCGGGGTCTGACAACTTGGATGGAAAATGACTGAGGATAATAGCGGACAATATTGCCAATCCTATTTGCCATATCTTTAATTTATGCCCACTAGAAAGTGTGTGCCCTCAGGCCTGGAGGGAAGCAAAAGTAATTCCGCTACCTAAGAGTAGTAAAGCACCCTTCACTGGCTCAAATAGCCGACCAAAATCAGCCTGTTACCAAACCTTCGTAAACTTTTGGAAAAATTAGGTTTGACCAGATACAATGCTATTTTACAGTAAAGAAATTGACAGATTTTCAGCACGCTTATAGGGAAGGACATTCAACAAGCACAGCACTTACACAAATGACTGATTGGCTGAGAGAAATCGATAAGATTGTGGGGGATGTTGTCAGACTTCAGTGTGGCTTTTGACATTTTTGATCGTAGTCTGCTGCTGGAAAAACATGTGTGTTATGGCTTTACACCCTCTGCTATATTGTGGATAAAGAGTTATGTCTAAAATAACACAGAGGGTGTTCAACGGAAGACTATCCAAAATAGTCGAGGTAGAATCAGGAATTCTCCAGGGCAGCTGTCTAGGACCCTTACTATTTTTTCAATCTTCACTAACAACATGCCACTGGCTTTGAGCAAAGCCAGTGTGTCTATGTATGCGGATGACTCAACACTATACACGTCAGCTACCACAGCAACTGAAATGACTGAAACACTTGAAGAGCTGCAGTTAGGTTCAGAATGGGTGGCACGGAATAAATTAGGCCTAAATAAAAAAATTTAAACTAAAAGCATTGCATTTAGGATAAATCATTCACTAAACCTCCATTAAATCTTGTAATGATTAATGTTGAAATAGAGCAAGATGAGGTGATAAATCCAACTGCTTGAATTACTCAGTACATCTCTCTCACTCTATACGCCTCTATTGTTTTATATGCATCTCTCTGATAGGTGAGAGAAGAAGACAGACACGGTGTCTCATCCAAGTCCAGGTCCCATATTCATAAAGAATCTGAGACTAGGAGTGCTGATCTCAGATCAGGTGCACCTTTTAGATCATAATGAATACAATTATAATGGACAGGAGAGGACCTGATCCTAGATCAGCACTTGTACTCTGAGGCTTTATGAATACGGGTCCAAGTCCCCAGGCATGTCAGTAAAGTGAAGAGGGACATCCATCATCAGTAAGTCCTCTGAGGGTCCTTCATATCCTGCCTCCTGGCTGGGGCCTAGCAGGCTCTCCTCCATACACTCCAGCTTCGCTCCAAATGAAACCCTATTCCCTATTTGGTGCACTTCTTTTGACTAGGACCCATAGGGAATAGGATGCCAATGGGGACGCAGCGTCTACAGGAGGCATTAGGGCTCCTCTCCTGGCCAGCCTTGACAAAGTCTTTCTTTTTGGCTTTCTCTCTCTGAACTAGAGGTCTTCGGCAGACCCCCAAAAACAGTTGACCAGTTCCAAATGGACCCAGAGACAGTCAGACCCGTTCCAAAAAGGACTGAGGAAAACAGACCCGTGCTGGTTTAGATCCGAGAGTAGAGAGAAAGAAACCTCCAACTGGGCGGTGCCAGCGCCATCACTAAACTACCGACATCGGCCAAACGATCCACAGTTAGGTTACGTGTCCTTAAAAACGGCCAAAAACAAGTTAGGAAAATAAAACAAATGTGTTGTGTTTCAATGTGTAGCAGCTTAAAAATAACGGCCTACCTCACGGTTTAGCTGTCGGAGATGTGCGCGCTTAATGGATCAGGTATAGCTGTCCACTGTGCGATACTAATATTTATACAACAAATATTAAGGAAGACAAGCTTAGGCCTAGAGAGACCAAACGAGAGACATGCCGGCGACAAGCTCCAGACATCGACATGGATTTCTTTACATACTTATCAGATAAGCTACTACTTCTTTACAGATATAGGCGTACACAATTTGGCTAATTTGTACATTTTTGATCAGAATGTTATAAAGATAAGCATTAGACTAACTTCGGTAGGTCTAAAACAGTCTGCCTTTACCTCAGGATCAACTGTCGGAGTCAGTTGGCGCGCCAGTGTGCCATGCCTTCATTGGCCTGCACTAGCAGAGCCTAATAATAGCAACACCACAACACACCATGCCTTCATTGGCCTGCACTAGCAGAGCCTAATAATAGCAACACCACAACACACCATGCCTTCATTGGCCTGCACTAGCAGAGCCTAATAATAGCAACACCACAACACACCATGCCTTCATTGGCCTGCACTAGCAGAGCCTAATAATAGCAACACCACAACACACCATGCCTTCATTGGCCTGCACTAGCAGAGCCTAATAATAGCAACACCACAACAAACCATGCCTTCATTGGCCTGCACTAGCAGAGCCTAATAATAGCAACACCACAACAAACCATGCCTTCATTGGCCTGCACTAGCAGAGCCTAATAATAGCAACACCACAACAAACCTTCACAAAACAAAAATAAAGTTTATTAACTTTATTAGGGTAATATCAAAAGTCAGTAAACTTTTATTAGGGAGAAATATAAACAAATTAAGTTTGGCGTCTTTGGTTTCTCCTTTTCATGGTCTGAATGTGAGTAGCATAGCAGGCCTAGCGATCGTTCTATTATATTGCGGCTAACACAACATCACAGATGGAATTTTATTTGGCCAACAAAAATGTCTCAACAGAATGAAATCATAAAAAACAAACAAACTTTTGAACAGGCTAGGCTTAAATTGCAGCTATCATCGAAAAAGGAGCATGGCTACCCAACAAACGAGGGGGGACAACAGGCCTATAATAATAATTAATGACTAAACAATTGATAAATACTAAATAAATACATGAACGGTAGAAAATTGCATCAAACCTGAATAGCGAGACATAATCAATAGAGACATAATCAATAGAGACATAATCCATGTTCTACCCTATGGACTCATATGAAGACTGAACCGGAACAAGAGGAGTGTGTGTGTAACTACATTACAGTAATCATTTATTTGAATGGTAAATCTCTAGTCTATTGATTAACTGGGTAAATAAAGATGTAGCCCAGGTCACAATACAGGTGAATGGATATTCAAGAGGAGTGTGTACCATGCATTGGGTTATTGAGCTTGATTTGGCTGATTTCACACAAGGCTGTAGACGAAAAAAAACAAAATCTGTTTCCCTTCCATATGGGCCTTATTGTACTGATCAACAGCTTTTTACATAGAACAAACAATCTCTCATTTTATAGAAGTGTGTGCTGTCTCTTTAAAACCGATGAGTTCATTCACACACATACACACACAGTTTGAGGCTCGAGGAAAGAAGACCATGACTGGGAGAGACGTGCGGAAGGGGAGACGAAGTGAATTAATTACGTTTTTGGTCAAAATCAACTATGAAATCAGCAATATTTTGCGTTATGGTTAGCATGTTATCACAAACAAGGTCCTAGGGTAGTGAATAGATTTTAGCTTCAGCTGTAAGGTAGCAAGGAAAGTTAGCCTACAACACTGGAAGCTACCGGTATCTTCTTGCATTGTAAAGTGTAGTAATGGACATTGTTTTGCGAACAGTAATTAACACAACAGTAATTAACAGTTTTAATTTCTACATGCTGTGTTGCATTATTCAGGTGTGTCTCTTCCCCAGGGGGACAAAGACAAACACACCAGAAAGAGGGAGGAGGTAACCAGGGATTGAGACAGAGAGCGCTGAGGAGGTGGTAACCAGGGAGCGATGGAGAGAGCTGAGGAGGTGGTAACCAGGGAGCGATGGAGAGAGCTGAGGTGGTGGTAACCAGGGAGCGATGGAGAGAGCTGAGGAGGTGGTAACCAGGGAGCGATGGAGAGAGCTGAGGAGGTGGTAACCAGGGAGCCATGGAGAGAGCTGAGGAGGTGGTAACCAGGGAGCGATGGAGAGAGCAGAGGAGGTGGTAACCAGGGAGCCATGGAGAGAGCTGAGGAGGTGGTAACCAGGGAGCGATGGAGAGCGCTGAGGAGGTGGTAACCAGGGAGCCATGGAGAGAGCTGAGGAGGAGGTAACCAGGGAGCGATGGAGAGAGCTGAGGAGGTGGTAACCAGGGAGCGTTGGAGAAATGAATCGATCCGTTTTAGCAACCAATCAATCCAACAACTTTGCTAATGCAGAGACATGGAGAGTTCAGGGCAGATGAAATGAGTTGGGGGAAACTAAGAGCCAAGTTCAGACTCATCTATACCGTCTACCCTCAGCGGCTGAACACAGAAAGTGTGTGTGTTCTTTGAAAGCCTTCTCCCTGAGCCTCTTACCCTTCACCATCTCCCATAATCCTCCAGCACTCCTCTGACCGTCGGTTGGGCGGCACCCAGACCGAGAATGGAATTAGGAAAATATTCAGTAAAATCCCCATTAAAGGTATTTATATAGCTGTCATTGAAGATCAGTCTGGCATGCTATTCCCCTACAGTGTATGTATTTGACTAGCCCTATACGACAGTAGTGCATTATTATTATAACATAAGGGTGATATTGGAGGTACAGAGAGGCGTTTTGGTGAGGAGACAAATCTGTGTGATAATACATCTTCTTATTGAGTACAGAATCAGGGCAGATTAAATCAGGCACGCAAAGCAAGAGGATTAACCCCCCCCCGCGCCCCCCCCCCCCCCCTGCTCCCCCTCTCGGCTGGCAGAGAACATGCTGGAGCTCAGGAATACATACAGGTTCTCTGCAGCTCTGATTGGTCCATGCTTGGTCCGGCTCTTGAATCGCCAGGATAGTGGGTTCGATTCCTGGGACCACCCAAATGTACATAATGGAAGCACGCATCACTAAGACGCTTGGGATAAAAGCGACTGCTGAACGGCATATATTAAATACTGAGTGTACAAAAAAAAAACATCTGCTCTTTCCATGACATGGACTGACCAGGTGAATCCAGGTGAGATCTATGATCCCTTATTGATGTCACTTGTTAAATCCACTTCAATCAGTGTAGATGAAGGTGAGGAGACGGGTTAAAGAAGGATTTTTAAGCCTTGAGACAATTGAGACATGGATTGTGTATATGTGCCATTCAGAGGATGAATGAACAAGACAACATATTGAAGTGCCTTTAAACAGGGAATGGCAGTAGGTGACAGGCAGACTGGATAGAGAGACCTCAGACCAGAAATACAGAGATAGTTTAGAGATAAAACAGAGTTCTCCCATGGGCCCCCGAGTGGTGCAGTGGTCTGAGGCACTGCATCGCAGTGCTAGCTGTGCCACTAGAGATTCTGGGTTGGAGTCCAGGCTCAGGCCGCGACCGGGACACCCATGGGGCGGAGCACAATTGGCGTGGGGGACCACCCAAATGAAAATGTATACATGCATGCTTGTAAGTCGCTTTGGATAAAAAATATCTGCTAAATTGATATACATGTCTATTGTCTACCTATGAGACAGCATCCACGGGGGTTACAGCGGGTTCGGGACAGCATCCACGGGGGTTACAGCGGGTTCGGGACAGCATCCACGGGGTTACAGCGGGTTCGGGACAGCATCCACGGGGGTTACAGCGGGTTCGGGACAGCATCCACGGGGGTTACAGCGGGTTCGGGAGAGCATCCACGGGACAGCATCCACGGGGGTTACAGCGGGTTCGGGACAGCATCCACGGGGGTTACAGCGGGTTCGGGACAGCATCCACGGGGTTACAGCGGGTTCGGTAGAGCATCCACGGGGGTTACAGCGGGTTCGGGAGAGCATCCACGGGGTTACAGCGGGTTCGGGACAGCATCCACGGGGTTACAGCGGGTTCGGTAGAGCATCCACGGGGGTTACAGCGGGTTCGGGAGAGCATCCACGGGGGTTACAGCGGGTTCGGGACAGCATCCACGGGGTTACAGCGGGTTCGGGACAGCATCCACGGGGGTTACAGCGGGTTCGGGAGAGCATCCACGGGGGTTACAGCGGGTTCGGGACAGCATCCACGGGGGTTACAGCGGGTTCGGGAGAGCATCCACGGGGGTTACAGCGGGTTCGGGAGAGCATCCACGGGACAGCATCCACGGGGGTTACAGCGGGTTCGGGACAGCATCCACGGGGGTTACAGCGGGTTCGGGACAGCATCCACGGGGTTACAGCGGGTTCGGTAGAGCATCCACGGGGGTTACAGCGGGTTCGGGAGAGCATCCACGGGGTTACAGCGGGTTCGGGACAGCATCCACGGGGTTACAGCGGGTTCGGTAGAGCATCCACGGGGGTTACAGCGGGTTCGGGAGAGCATCCACGGGGGTTACAGCGGGTTCGGGAGAGCATCCACGGGGGTTACAGCGGGTTCGGGAGAGCATCCACGGGGGTTACAGCGGGTTCGGGACAGCATCCACGGGGGTTACAGCGGGTTCGGGAGAGCATCCACGGGGGTTACAGCGGGTTCGGGAGAGCATCCACGGGGGTTACAGCGGGTTCGGTGGAGAGGGAGGAGCCCAGACAGACGACATATTTAAAAAAACATAACAGATGACTCTTTTCTCCCAGCATTCCACAGGGACTTAGAACCTATCAGCACACTAGAAAACCAGGGGGGAGACAGAGACAATGTACTTCCTGTTTGTCTATTGAAAAGTGACCATTGAGAGCATGCTCGTCACAGAGTAATAGTAAACCAATTACACAAATACAGTAGCACAACAGTCAGTAGCTCCAGACGCTGGGTTACAGGGGGAGGCCCCAGCGCATCAAGCCAGGAGACAGAACCTCTCTCTGGGGTTGGGTAGAGTCTGGTTCCCCCGGTGTCTCAGAACTGGGTGGTCAGCCCTGAAATAGCCCTGAGCAAGAGCCTCAAGGAGACACCACATTCTACTTGGACAGAAACATCTGATGACAGCCCAGACAGACAGAGACACAGCCCAGACAGACAGAGACCAGACAGACAGAGACACAGCCCAGACAGACAGAGACACAGCCCAGACAGACAGAGACACAGCCCAGACAGACAGAGACACAGCCCAGACAGACAGAGACACAGCCCAGACAGACAGAGACACTAGGTAGTACGGAGCATATAGTCATTCATCCCATCCCTTTATAAGCGACCATCACAGCTCCCCAGTGTCCCTCACTAAGACTAAATGGCGTACAGACAGAACACCCCATCCAGTGGTAGATTTGGTGATTGGAATGTATAAATAACAATATAATCTCTCAGTATTTACAGTGTATTGCTAAAGCCTGGATTTAGACAGGCTGTTATTGAGCAGCAAGAGAAAGTCCAACTCTGGGCTTTCCTCTGGATGGGAGAGGAGACCCATAATCACCGGATTATATCATAGGACTATGAGAGAGCTGCAGTGACTGGAAATTAACCACAGGAGTAAGTGATGGGATGAAGAAAATGTTCAGGAAACACACAGAGGTTAGCTGAAACTCACTTTGCTGTGCAGTCCTCGTCATACTTAGTCTTCAGATCAAAGAGCTCTGCCTGAGTTGTTTCAAGAGCTGAAAAAGAGGCAGGAAACAACAGCTGTAGTCTGGCCAACAGTGTGTGACAGATACAGGACAGGTGCTGCATGGACTGGTACCTACCTGTCTGTAGGGCCTGGGCCTTGTGGTCAGCATCAACCAGCTTAGAGGACATGGACTCCTGGCTCTCCTGGAGCTTTCTGGAAACAGAGATATGAAGGGATGGGGAGAGACAGAGAGAGATATGAAGGGATGGGGAGAGACAGAGAGAGATATGAAGGGATGGGGAGGGACGGGGAGAGATATGAAGGGATGGGGAGGGACGGGGAGAGATATGAAGGGATGGGGAGAGACGGAGAGAGATATGAAGGGATGGGGAGAGACAGAGAGAGATATGAAGGGATGGGGAGAGACAGAGAGAGATATGAAGGGATGGGGAGAGACAGACAGAGATATGAAGGGATGGGGAGAGACAGACAGAGATATGAAGGGATGGGGAGAGACAGACAGAGAGAGATATGAAGGGATGGGGAGAGACAGACAGAGATATGAAGGGATGGGGAGAGACAGACAGAGATATGAAGGGATGGGGAGAGACAGACAGAGATATGAAGGGATGGGGAGAGACAGACAGAGAGACAGAGCGACAGAGCGACAGAGCGACAGAGCGACAGAGCGACAGAGCGACAGAGCGACAGAGCGACAGAGCGACAGAGCGACAGAGCGACAGAGCGACAGAGCGACAGAGCGACAGAGCGACAGAGCGACAGAGCGACAGAGCGACAGAGAGACAGAGAGACAGAGAGACAGAGAGACAGAGAGACAGAGAGACAGAGAGACAGAGAGACAGAGAGACAGAGAGACAGAGAGACAGAGAGACAGAGAGACAGAGCGACAGAGCGACAGAGCGACAGAGCGACAGAGCGACAGAGCGACAGAGCGACAGAGCGACAGAGAGACAGAGCGACAGAGCGACAGAGAGACAGAGAGACAGAGAGACAGAGAGACAGAGAGACAGAGAGACAGAGAGACAGAGCGACAGAGCGACAGAGCGACAGAGCGACAGAGCGACAGAGCGACAGAGCGACAGAGCGACAGAGAGACAGAGAGACAGAGAGACAGAGACAGAGAGACAGAGAGACAGAGAGACAGAGAGAGAGAGAGAGAGAGAGAGAGATGGAGGGAGGGGGAGGGATGGGGAGAGAGAGATGGAGGGATGGGGAGAGACGGGGAGAGATATGAAGGGATGGGGAGGGACGGGGAGAGATATGAAGGGATGGGGAGAGACGGGGAGAGATATGAAGGGATGGGGAGAGACAGAGAGAGATATGAAGGGATGGGGAGAGACAGACAGAGAGAGATATGAAGGGATGGGGAGAGACAGACAGAGAGAGATATGAAGGGATGGGGAGAGACAGACAGAGATATGAAGGGATGGGGAGAGACAGACAGAGATATGAAGGGATGGGGAGAGACAGACAGAGAGACAGAGAGACAGAGCGACAGAGCGACAGAGCGACAGAGAGACAGAGAGACAGAGAGACAGAGAGACAGAGAGACAGAGAGACAGAGAGACAGAGCGACAGAGCGACAGAGAGACAGAGAGACAGAGAGACAGAGAGACAGAGAGACAGAGAGACAGAGAGACAGAGAGACAGAGAGACAGAGAGACAGAGAGACAGAGAGACAGAGCGACAGAGCGACAGAGCGACAGAGCGACAGAGCGACAGAGCGACAGAGCGACAGAGCGACAGAGAGACAGAGAGACAGAGAGACAGAGAGACAGAGAGACAGAGAGACAGAGAGAGAGAGAGAGAGAGAGATGGAGGGAGGGGGAGGGATGGGGAGAGAGAGATGGAGGGATGAGGAGAGACAGAGAGAGAGATGGAGGGATGGGAGAGAAATAAAAAGAGGGAGACAGAGAGTCATCAACCATGAGTTATTTAAAGCCATTTAGAATAAGACATTATATCAGAGAGTGACAGAGGTACATCAGCCCTGACTCCCTTACTGTTAAATAATAAAATACCAACCAGGGAAACTAACAACTCCAGATTTTATCACCATTTCTCATCCAGTTTATTCCTTAAAAACCTAAAAAACTACAAACCACTTATCATTAGCAAGCTGTATTTGGCAGTAATGTGCTCCATCTACCGTAACTCTCCTCACTATATTCCTAGTAGATACCGTAACTCTCCTCTCTATATTCCTAGTAGATACCGTAACTCTCCTCTCCTCTCTATATTCCTAGTAGATACCGTAACTCTCCTCTCCTCTCTATATTCCTAGTAGATACTGTAACTCTCCTCTCTATATTCCTAGTAGATACCGTAACTCTCCTCTCTATATTCCTAGTAGATACCGTAACTCTCCTCTCTATATTCCTAGTAGATACCGTAACTCTCCTCTCTATATTCCTAGTAGATACCGTAACTCTCCTCTCTATATTCCTAGTAGATACCGTAACTCTCCTCTCTATATTCCTAGTAGATACCGTAACTCTCCTCTCTATATTCCTAGTAGATGCTGTAACTCTCCTCTCTATATTCCTAGTAAACACTGTAACTCTCCTCTCTATATTCCTAGTAGATACTGTAACTCTCCTCTCCTCTCTATATTCCTAGTAGATGCTGTAACTCTCCTCTCTATATTCCTAGTAGATGCTGTAACTCTCCTCTCTATATTCCTAGTAAACACTGTAACTCTCCTCTCTATATTCCTAGTAGATACTGTAACTCTCCTCTCCTCTCTATATTCCTAGTAGATACTGTAACTCTCCTCTCTATATTCCTAGTAGATGCTGTAACTCTCCTCTCTATATTCCTAGTAAACACTAACTCTCCTCTCTATATTCCTAGTAGATACTGTAACTCTCCTCTCTATATTCCTAGTAAACACTAACTCTCCTCTCTATATTCCTAGTAGATACCGTAACTCTCCTCTCTATATTCCTAGTAGATGCTGTAACTCTCCTCTCTATATTCCTAGTAGATACTGTAACTCTCCTCTCTATATTCCTAGTAAACACTAACTCTCCTCTCTATATTCCTAGTAGATACTGTAACTCTCCTCTCTATATTCCTAGTAAACACTAACTCTCCTCTCTATATTCCTAGTAGATACTGTAACTCTCCTCTCTATATTCCTAGTAAACACTAACTCTCCTCTCTATATTCCTAGTAGATACCGTAACTCTCCTCTCTATATTCCTAGTAGATGCTGTAACTCTCCTCTCTATATTCCTAGTAAACACTAACTCTCCTCACTATATTCCTAGTAGATACTGTAACTCTCCTCTCTATATTCCTAGTAGATACTGTAACTCTCCTCTCTATATTCCTAGTAGATGCTGTAACTCTCCTCTCTATATTCCTAGTAGATACTGTAACTCTCCTCTCTATATTCCTAGTAGATGCTGTAACTCTCCTCTCTATATTCCTAGTAGATGCTGTAACTCTCCTCTCTATATTCCTAGTAGATGATGTAACTCTCCTCTCTATATTCCTAGTAGATGCTGTAACTCTCCTCTCTATATTCCTAGTAGATACTGTAACTCTCCTCTCTATATTCCTAGTAGATACCGTAACTCTCCTCTCTATATTCCTAGTAGATACCGTAACTCTCCTCTCTATATTCCTAGTAGATACTGTAACTCTCCTCTCTATATTCCTAGTAGATACTGTAACTCTCCTCTCTATATTCCTAGTAGATACTGTAACTCTCCTCTCTATATTCCTAGTAGATGCCGTAACTCTCCTCTCCTCTCTATATTCCTAGTAGATACCGTTACTCTCCTCTCTATATTCCTAGTAGATACTGTAACTCTCCTCTCTATATTCCTAGTAAACACTAACTCTCCTCACTATATTCCTAGTAGATACTGTAACTCTCCTCTCTATATTCCTAGTAGATACTGTAACTCTCCTCTCTATATTCCTAGTAGATGCCGTAACTCTCCTCTCCTCTCTATATTCCTAGTAGATACCGTAACTCTCCTCTCTATATTCCTAGTAGATACTGTAACTCTCCTCTCTATATTCCTAGTAGATACTGTAACTCTCCTCTCTATATTCCTAGTAGATGATGTAACTCTCCTCTCTATATTCCTAGTAGATACTGTAACTCTCCTCTCTATATTCCTAGTAGATACTGTAACTCTCCTCTCTATATTCCTAGTAGATACTGTAACTCTCCTCTCCTCTCTATATTCCTAGTAGATACCGTAACTCTCCTCTCTATATTCCTAGTAGATACCGTAACTCTCCTCTCTATATTCCTAGTAGATACTGTAACTCTCCTCTCTATATTCCTAGTAGATGCTGTAACTCTCCTCTCTATATTCCTAGTAGATGCTGTAACTCTCCTCTCTATATTCCTAGTAGATACTGTAACTCTCCTCTCTATATTCCTAGTAGATACCGTAACTCTCCTCTCTATATTCCTAGTAGATACTGTAACTCTCCTCTCTATATTCCTAGTAGATGCTGTAACTCTCCTCTCTATATTCCTAGTAGATACTGTAACTCTCCTCTCTATATTCCTAGTAGATACTGTAACTCTCCTCTCTATATTCCTAGTAGATGCTGTAACTCTCCTCTCTATATTCCTAGTAGATACTGTAACTCTCCTCTCCTCTCTATATCCCTAGTAGATACTGTAACTCTCCTCTCCTCTCTATATTCCTAGTAGATGCTGTAACTCTCCTCTCTATATTCCTAGTAGATGCTGTAACTCTCCTCTCTATATTCCTAGTAGATACTGTAACTCTCCTCTCCTCTCTATATCCCTAGTAGATACTGTAACTCTCCTCTCCTCTCTATATTCCTAGTAGATGCTGTAACTCTCCTCTCTATATTCCTAGTAGATACTGTAACTCTCCTCTCTATATTCCTAGTAGATGCTGTAACTCTCCTCTCTATATTCCTAGTAGATGCTGTAACTCTCCTCTCTATATTCCTAGTAGATACTGTAACTCTCCTCTCCTCTCTATATTCCTAGTAGATGCTGTAACTCTCCTCTCTATATTCCTAGTAGATACTGTAACTCTCCTCTCTATATTCCTAGTAGATGCTGAAACTCTCCTCTCTATATTCCTAGTAGATACTGTAACTCTCCTCTCCTCTCTATATTCCTAGTAGATGCTGTAACTCTCCTCTCTATATTCATAGTAGATACTGTAACTCTCCTCTCCTCTCTATATCCCTAGTAGATACTGTAACTCTCCTCTCCTCTCTATATTCCTAGTAGATACTGTAACTCTCCTCTCCTCTCTATATCCCTAGTAGATACTGTAACTCTCCTCTCCTCTCTATATTCCTAGTAGATACTGTAACTCTCCTCTCCTCTCTATATTCCTAGTAGATACTGTAACTCTCCTCTCCTCTCTATATCCCTAGTAGATACTGTAACTCTCCTCTCCTCTCTATATTCCTAGTAGATACTGTAACTCTCCTCTCCTCTCTATATTCCTAGTAGATACTGTAACTCTCCTCTCTATATTCCTAGTAGATGCTGTAACTCTCCTCTCCTCTCTATATTCCTAGTAGATGCCGTAACTCTCCTCTCTATATTCCTAGTAGATACTGTAACTCTCCTCTCTATATTCCTAGTAGATACTGTAACTCTCCTCTCTATATTCCTAGTAGATACCGTAACTCTCCTCTCTATATTCCTAGTAGATACTGTAACTCTCCTCTCTATATTCCTAGTAGATGCTGTAACTCTCCTCTCTATATTCCTAGTAGATACCGTAACTCTCCTCTCTATATTCCTAGTAGATGCTGTAACTCTCCTCTCTATATTCCTAGTAGATACTGTAACTCTCCTCTCTATATTCCTAGTAGATACTGTAACTCTCCTCTCTATATTCCTAGTAGATGCTGTAACTCTCCTCTCTATATTCCTAGTAGATGCCGTAACTCTCCTCTCTATATTCCTAGTAGATGCTGTAACTCTCCTCTCTATATTCCTAGTAGATGCTGTAACTCTCCTCTCCTCTCTATATTCCTAGTAGATACTGTAACTCTCCTCTCTATATTCCTAGTAGATGCTGTAACTCTCCTCTCTATATTCCTAGTAAACACTAACTCTCCTCTCTATATTCCTAGTAGATGCTGTAACTCTCCTCTCTATATTCCTAGTAGATACTGTAACTCGCCTCTCTATATTCCTAGTAGATACTGTAACTCTCCTCTCTATATTCCTAGTAGATACCGTAACTCTCCTCTCTATATTCCTAGTAGATGCTGTAACTCTCCTCTCTATATTCCTAGTAGATACTGTAACTCTCCTCTCTATATTCCTAGTAGATACTGTAACTCTCCTCTCTATATTCCTAGTAGATGCTGTAACTCTCCTCTCTATATTCCTAGTAGATGCTGTAACTCTCCTCTCCTCTCTATATACCTAGTAGATGCTGTAACTCTCCTCTCCTCTCTATATTCCTAGTAGATGCTGTAACTCTCCTCTCTATATTCCTAGTAGATACTGTAACTCGCCTCTCTATATTCCTAGTAGATACTGTAACTCTCCTCTCTATATTCCTAGTAGATACCGTAACTCTCCTCTCTATATTCCTAGTAGATGCTGTAACTCTCCTCTCTATATTCCTAGTAGATACTGTAACTCTCCTCTCTATATTCCTAGTAGATGCTGTAACTCTCCTCTCTATATTCCTAGTAGATGCTGTAACTCTCCTCTCTATATTCCTAGTAGATGCTGTAACTCTCCTCTCCTCTCTATATACCTAGTAGATGCTGTAACTCTCCTCTCCTCTCTATATTCCTAGTAGATGCTGTAACTCTCCTCTCTATATTCCTAGTAGATACTGTAACTCTCCTCTCTATATTCCTAGTAGATACCGTAACTCGCCTCTCTATATTCCTAGTAGATACTGTAACTCTCCTCTCTATATTCCTAGTAGATGCTGTAACTCTCCTCTCTATATTCCTAGTAGATGCTGTAACTCTCCTCTCTATATTCCTAGTAGATACCGTAACTCTCCTCTCTATATTCCTAGTAGATACCGTAACTCTCCTCTCTATATTCCTAGTAGATACTGTAACTCTCCTCTCTATATTCCTAGTAGATGCTGTAACTCTCCTCTCTATATTCCTAGTAGATGCTGTAACTCTCCTCTCCTCTCTATATTCCTAGTAGATGCTGTAACTCTCCTCTCCTCTCTATATTCCTAGTAGATGCTGTAACTCTCCTCTCTATATTCCTAGTAGATACTGTAACTCGCCTCTCTATATTCCTAGTAGATACTGTAACTCTCCTCTCTATATTCCTAGTAGATACCGTAACTCTCCTCTCTATATTCCTAGTAGATGCTGTAACTCTCCTCTCTATATTCCTAGTAGATACTGTAACTCTCCTCTCTATATTCCTAGTAGATGCTGTAACTCTCCTCTCTATATTCCTAGTAGATGCTGTAACTCTCCTCTCTATATACCTAGTAGATGCTGTAACTCTCCTCTCCTCTCTATATACCTAGTAGATGCTGTAACTCTCCTCTCCTCTCTATATTCCTAGTAGATGCTGTAACTCTCCTCTCCTCTCTATATTCCTAGTAGATGCTGTAACTCTCCTCTCCTCTCTATATTCCTAGTAGATGCTGTAACTCTCCTCTCCTCTCTATATACCTAGTAGATGCTGTAACTCTCCTCTCCTCTCTATATTCCTAGTAGATGCTGTAACTCTCCTCTCCTCTCTATATACCTAGTAGATGCTGTAACTCTCCTCTCCTCTCTATATTCCTAGTAGATGCTGTAACTCTCCTCTCCTCTCTATATTCCTAGTAGATGCTGTAACTCTCCTCTCTATATTCCTAGTAGATACTGTAACTCTCCTCTCTATATTCCTAGTAGATACCGTAACTCGCCTCTCTATATTCCTAGTAGATACTGTAACTCTCCTCTCTATATTCCTAGTAGATGCTGTAACTCTCCTCTCTATATTCCTAGTAGATGCTGTAACTCTCCTCTCTATATTCCTAGTAGATACCGTAACTCTCCTCTCTATATTCCTAGTAGATACCGTAACTCTCCTCTCTATATTCCTAGTAGATACTGTAACTCTCCTCTCTATATTCCTAGTAGATACTGTAACTCTCCTCTCTATATTCCTAGTAGATGCTGTAACTCTCCTCTCTATATTCCTAGTAGATACCGTAACTCTCCTCTCTATATTCCTAGTAGATACCGTAACTCTCCTCTCTATATTCCTAGTAGATGCTGTAACTCTCCTCTCCTCTCTATATTCCTAGTAGATGCTGTAACTCTCCTCTCCTCTCTATATTCCTAGTAGATGCTGTAACTCTCCTCTCTATATTCCTAGTAGATACCGTAACTCGCCTCTCTATATTCCTAGTAGATACTGTAACTCTCCTCTCTATATTCCTAGTAGATGCTGTAACTCTCCTCTCTATATTCCTAGTAGATGCTGTAACTCTCCTCTCTATATTCCTAGTAGATGCTGTAACTCTCCTCTCCTCTCTATATTCCTAGTAGATACCGTAACTCTCCTCTCTATATTCCTAGTAGATACCGTAACTCTCCTCTCTATATTCCTAGTAGATACTGTAACTCTCCTCTCTATATTCCTAGTAGATGCTGTAACTCTCCTCTCTATATTCCTAGTAAACACTGTAACTCTCCTCTCTATATTCCTAGTAGATGCTGTAACTCTCCTCTCTATATTCCTAGTAGATACTGTAACTCTCCTCTCCTCTCTATATTCCTAGTAGATGCTGTAACTCTCCTCTCTATATTCCTAGTAGATACTGTAACTCTCCTCTCTATATTCCTAGTAGATGCTGTAACTCTCCTCTCTATATTCCTAGTAGATACTGTAACTCTCCTCTCTATATTCCTAGTAGATACTGTAACTCTCCTCTCTATATTCCTAGTAGATGCTGTAACTCTCCTCTCTATATTCCTAGTAGATGCCGTAACTCTCCTCTCTATATTCCTAGTAGATACTGTAACTCTCCTCTCTATATTCCTAGTAGATGCTGTAACTCTCCTCTCCTCTCTATATTCCTAGTAGATGCCGTAACTCTCCTCTCTATATTCCTAGTAGATACTGTAACTCTCCTCTCTATATTCCTAGTAGATACTGTAACTCTCCTCTCCTCTCTATATTCCTAGTAGATGCTGTAACTCTCCTCTCTATATTCCTAGTAGATACTGTAACTCTCCTCTCTATATTCCTAGTAGATGCTGTAACTCTCCTCTCTATATTCCTAGTAGATACCGTAACTCGCCTCTCTATATTCCTAGTAGATACTGTAACTCTCCTCTCTATATTCCTAGTAGATACCGTAACTCTCCTCTCTATATTCCTAGTAGATACCGTAACTCTCCTCTCTATATTCCTAGTAGATACTGTAACTCTCCTCTCTATATTCCTAGTAGATACTGTAACTCTCCTCTCTATATTCCTAGTAGATACCGTAACTCTCCTCTCTATATTCCTAGTAGATGCTGTAACTCTCCTCTCTATATTCCTAGTAGATGCTGTAACTCTCCTCTCTATATTCCTAGTAGATACCGTAACTCTCCTCTCTATATTCCTAGTAGATACCGTAACTCTCCTCTCTATATTCCTAGTAGATGCTGTAACTCTCCTCTCCTCTCTATATTCCTAGTAGATGCTGTAACTCTCCTCTCTATATTCCTAGTAGATACCGTAACTCGCCTCTCTATATTCCTAGTAGATACTGTAACTCTCCTCTCTATATTCCTAGTAGATGCTGTAACTCTCCTCTCTATATTCCTAGTAGATGCTGTAACTCTCCTCTCTATATTCCTAGTAGATGCTGTAACTCTCCTCTCCTCTCTATATTCCTAGTAGATACCGTAACTCTCCTCTCTATATTCCTAGTAGATGCTGTAACTCTCCTCTCTATATTCCTAGTAGATACTGTAACTCTCCTCTCTATATTCCTAGTAGATGCTGTAACTCTCCTCTCTATATTCCTAGTAAACACTGTAACTCACCTCTCTTTCTCTGCATAGTCATTGTGGAGCTGGACTTGTTTCTCCTGGACCAGGTTCTCTGCCTGGTTCTTCAGGGACTGTTCATAGTCCCGGATCTTCTCTTTCAGCGCTTTAATAGTCACCTCTAGACCAGGAGAGAGAAGACACCATGAGAGAGAGAGTGGAAGACAGGATAGAGGGAGAGGGGGTGAGAGAAGACACAATGAGAGAGAGAGTGGAAGACAGGATAGATGGAGAGGGGGTGAGAGAACACACCATGAGAGAGAGAGAGAGAGAGAGAGAGATAGTGGAAGACAGGATAGATGGAGAGGGAGTGAGAGAAGACACCATGAGAGAGAGAGAGTGGAAGACAGGATAGAGGGAGAGGGGGTGAGAGAAGACACCATGAGAGAGAGAGAGAGAGAGAGAGAGAGAGAGAGAGAGTGGAAGACAGGATAGAGTGAGAGGGGGTGAGAGAAGACACCATGAGAGAGAGGGAGTGGAAGACAGGATAGAGGGAGAGGGGTGAGAGAAGACACCATGAGAGAGAGAGAGTGGAAGACAGGATAGAGGGTCTCTCGTCTGTCAACTCCACCTTTACTCTCTTCAGTCTCTGCCATCTGCACAACATAACCTAGTTCCCTCGTCTGTCAACACACAGGCCGCAGAGCAGACACAACCCGTCTTATTTCTGCTGTCTCTAAGAGTACATTTAATGTCCGCATTCAGAGTAGATTCAAGTTGATACCCCATACCCTGCTGAGGGATGTCTGGCTGGCTGTATTGATACCCCATACCCTGCTGAGGGGAGTCTGGCTGGCTGTGTTGATACCCCATACCCTGCTGAGGGATGTCTGGCTGGCTGTGTTGATACCCCATACCCTGCAGAGGGATGTCTGGCTGGCTGTGTTGATACCCCATACCCTGCTGAGGGGAGTCTGGCTGGCTGTGTTGATACCCCATACCCTGCAGAGGGATGTCTGGCTGGCTGTGTTGATACCCCATACCCTGCAGAGGGATGTCTGGCTGGCTGTGTTGATAACCCATACCCTGCTGAGGGATGTCTGGCTGGCTGTGTTGATACCCCATACCCTGCTGAGGGATGTCTGGCTGGCTGTGTTGATAACCCATACCCTGCTGAGGGATGTCTGGCTGGCTGTGTTGATACCCCATACCCTGCTGAGGGATGTCTGGCTGGCTGTGTTGATACCCCATACCCTGCTGAGGGAAACCACAGAGAGGAAACCACAGGGGGGGAAAGCAGCCATCTAATAGGTGGATGTCTCATAGGGCAGGGGGACTCCTTTAAGGAAGTGAGATGAAGATTGAGAGCACTGCTGATCGTTGGATTTGATTGAGAGTTCTCAGCACTGTGCACGAGTGAGTGATTTAAACTCCCTTCTCCCTGATCTGACACACAATCAATAGTGGAGAGTTCTTTCAGAGCCCTCTTACCCTGCCACTGTTTAACACCTTAAACATTTATGTTGCTGGGATCAATGTCAACTGCTGAGGATTTCTCTGTCTGTGTGTGTGTGTGTGTGTGTGTGTGTGTGTGTGTGTGTGTGTGTGTGTGTGTGTGTGGTGGGGGGGGGGGGGGGGGGGGGGGGGGGGCTCCCTGTCTCTGTGTGAGGGGGGGGTTCTATTCAGTCTGAAAGGATAAAGGAATAGGAAGTAGAATAATCAATACGGAATAGAACGCTGCTGCTATT
>NC_074688.1:38467425-38487425 GCF_029448725.1 Salvelinus fontinalis
CATCTCCTCTCCATCTCTTACCTGGGACATCTCCTCTCCATCTCTTACCTGGGACATCTCCTCTCCATCTCTTACCTGGGACATCTCCTCTCCATCTCTTACCTGGGACATCTCCTCTCCATCTCTTACCTGGGACATCTCCTCTCCATCTCTTACCTGGGACATCTCCTCTCCATCTCTTACCTGGGACATCTCCTCTCCATCTCTTACCTGGGACATCTCCTCTCCATCTCTTACCTGGGACATCTCCTCTCCATCTCTTACCTGGGACATCTCCTCTCCATCTCTTACCTGGGACATCTCCTCTCCATCTCTTACCTGGGACATCTCCTCTCCATCTCTTACCTGGGACATCTCCTCTCCATCTCTTACCTGGGACATCTCCTCTCCATCTCTTACCTGGGACATCTCCTCTCCATCTCTTACCTGGGACATCTCCTCTCCATCTCTTACCTGGGACATCTCCTCTCCATCTCTTACCTGGGACATCTCCTCTCCATCTCTTACCTGGGACATCTCCTCTCCATCTCTTACCTGGGACATCTCCTCTCCATCTCTTACCTGGGACATCTCCTCTCCATCTCTTACCTGGGACATCTCCTCTCCATCTCTTACCTGGGACATCTATCTCCATCTCTTACCTGGGACATCTCCTCTCCATCTCTTACCTGGGACATCTCCTCTCCATCTCTTACCTGGGACATCTATCTCCATCTCTTACCTGGGACATCTATCTCCATCTCTTACCTGTGACATCTATCTCCATCTCTTACCTGGGACATCTATCTCCATCTCTTACCTGGGACATCTATCTCCATCTCTTACCTGGGACATCTATCTCCATCTCTTACCTGGGACATCTATCTCCATCTCTTACCTGGGACATCTATCAATCTCTTACCTGGGACATCTATCAATCTCTTACCTGGGACATCTATCAATCTCTTACCTGGGACATCTATCAATCTCTTACCTGGGACATCTATCAATCTCTTACCTGGGACATCTATCAATCTCTTACCTGGGACATCTATCAATCTCTTACCTGGGACATCTATCAATCTCTTACCTGGGACATCTATCAATCTCTTACCTGGGACATCTATCAATCTCTTACCTGGGACATCTATCAATCTCTTACCTGGGACATCTATCAATCTCTTACCTGGGACATCTATCAATCTCTTACCTGGGACATCTATCAATCTCTTACCTGGGACATCTATCAATCTCTTACCTGGGACATCTATCAATCTCTTACCTGGGACATCTATCAATCTCTTACCTGGGACATCTATCAATCTCTTACCTGGGACATCTATCAATCTCTTACCTGGGACATCTATCAATCTCTTACCTGGGACATCTATCAATCTCTTACCTGGGACATCTATCAATCTCTTACCTGGGACATCTATCAATCTCTTGTAGACGTTCAAGAAGGAACCTTCCGCTTCTTTACTTCTTTTGCTCAAGGCATCGATCTGAAAGGAGGATTAGAAGAAGAGAGTATGAGAGGAGGATAGGATTAGAAGAGGAGAGGATGAGAGGAGGATAGGATTAGAAGAGGAGAGGATGAGAGGAGGATAGGATTAGAAGAGGAGAGGATGAGAGGAGAAAAGAGGAATCATTTCATCAAAACAGGCAGATGGACAAACTGACAGCTAATAGCAGTGCTGCGTTTTGGTGAGTTCCATGTGTGCATGTCTATAATTTGGGTCGGCAGGTAGACTAGTGGTTACTGACCCAACGCTCTAACCACTAGCCTAGTGGTTAGAGGAGGCAGGTAGCCTAGTGGTTAGAGGAGGCAGGTAGCCTAGTGGTTAGAGGAGGCAGGTAGCCTAGTGGTTAGAGGAGGCAGGTAGCCTAGTGGTTAGAGGAGGCAGGTAGCCTAGTGGTTAGAGGA
Organism: Salvelinus fontinalis; assembly: GCF_029448725.1. Lineage (NCBI taxonomy): Eukaryota > Metazoa > Chordata > Actinopteri > Salmoniformes > Salmonidae > Salvelinus > Salvelinus fontinalis. The sequence continues at coordinate 38,469,332 of NC_074688.1, forward strand.
GGCAGGTAGCCTAGTGGTTAGAGGAGGCAGGTAGCCTAGTGGTTAGAGGAGGCAGGTAGCCTAGTGGTTAGAGGAGGCAGGTAGCCTAGTGGTTAGAGGAGGCAGGTAGCCTAGTGGTTAGAGGAGGCAGGTAGCCTAGTGGTTAGAGGAGGCAGGTGGCCTAGTGGTTAGAGGAGGCAGGTGGCCTAGTGGTTAGAGGAGGCAGGTGGCCTAGTGGTTAGAGGAGGCAGGTGGCCTAGTGGTTAGAGGAGGCAGGTGGCCTAGTGGTTAGAGGAGGCAGGTGGCCTAGTGGTTAGAGGAGGCAGGTGGCCTAGTGGTTAGAGGAGGCAGGTGGCCTAGTGGTTAGAGGAGGCAGGTAGCCTAGTGGTTAGAGGCGGCAGGTAGCCTAGTGGTTAGAGGCGGCAGGTAGCCTAGTGGTTAGAGGCGGCAGGTAGCCTAGTGGTTAGAGGCGGCAGGTAGCCTAGTGGTTAGAGGCCAGGTAGCCTAGTGGTTAGAGGCAGGGTAGCCTAGTGGTTAGAGGCAGGGTAGCCTAGTGGTTAGAGGCAGGTAGCCTAGTGGTTAGAGTCAGGGTAGCCTAGTGGTTAGAGCGTTGGGTCAGTAACCGTAATAATCTGTTGTCTGCCCCTGAACAAGGCAGTCAACCCACTGTTCCCGGTAGGCTGTCATTGTAAATAAAAATGTGTTCTTAACTGACTTAGTTAAATAAAGGTTCAATGAATAAATTGTCTATTTTTAAATAATGCTGATGATCTGTAATAGCTAGTTGTTCTTTCTCCTCCAGACTGTTCAGCTGTTAATCTGGTGACTGAAGTCTTTCTGTTGCTAACCATGTCTGTCTGTCTGGCTCTGCCGTGTAAAACTCAACCACAATGACCTCAGTTAACAGCTGCCCACGGCCACACACACACACACCAGGGTTTCCGTTGGCTGGTACATGAAGGCTTTAGGCAAAACATTTTAACAAAAGCTGATCAATACAATTTATTTCCCCGAACAAATTGTCCCCCACACAACAACAAAAAAATCCAATGTAAAATAATGCTTTTTATTCTCTGGCGGACCGCGCCAGTCTGTCTGCGCCTTTGGCGGACCGCGCCAGTCTGTGTGCTCCAACGTCAAAGGCAAATATAAAAAGTCAAGGTGTCCAAATACCTTTTCGAATGTACAAATAAACAAACTTAAATACACCATTTACATAAGTATTCAGACCCTTTACTCAGTACTTTGTTGAAGCACCTTTGCCAGTGATTACAGCCTCAATTATTTTGGGTATGACGCTACAAGCTTGGCACACGTATTTGGGGGGTTTCTCCCATTCTTCTCTGCAGATCCTCTCAAGCTCTGTCAGGTTGGATGGGGAGTGTTGCTGCACAGCTATTGTCTACCCATAGGCGTTCGATCGGGTTCAAGTACAGGCTCTGGCTGGGCTGCTTAAGGACATTCAGAAACTTGTTCCCGAAGCAACTCCTGCGTTGTCTTGGCTGTGTGCTTAGGGTCATTGTCCTGTTGGATCCCGAGATCAACAATCTCTCTGTACTTTGCTCTGTTCATCTTTCCCTTGATCCTGACTAGTCTCCCTGCCGCTGAAAAACATCCCCACAGCATGATGCTGCCACCACCATGCTTCACCGTACGGATGGTGCCAGGTTTCCTCCAGACAGGACACTTGGCATTCAGGCCAAAGAATTCAGTCTTGGTTTCCTCAGACCAGAGAATCTTGTTACTCATGGTCTGAGTAAGTCTTCAGGAGCCATTTGGTAAACTCCAAGCGGGCTGTCATGTGCCTTTTACTGAGGAGTGGCTTCCGCCTGGCCACTACCATAAAGGCCTGATTGATGGAGTGCTGCAGAGATGGTTGTCCTTCTGGAAGGTTCTCCCATCTCCACAGAGGAACTCTGGAGCTCTGTCAGTAACCATCGGGTTCTTGTTCACCTCCCTGACCAAGGAAGAATCTTGGTGGTTCCAAACTTCTTCCATTTAAGAATGCCCCTGTGTTCTTGGGGACCTTCAATGCTGCAGATATTTTTTGGTACCCTTCCCCAGATCTGTGCCTCGACACAATCCCATCTGAGCTCTACGGACAATTCCTTTGACCTCATTGCTTGGTTTTTGCTCTGATATGCACTGTGGGATCTTATATAGACAGGTGTGTGCCCTTCCAAATCATGTCCAATCAATTGAATTTACCACAGGTGGACTCCCAATCAAGTTGTAGAAACATCTCAAGGATGATCAATTGAAACAGAATGAACCTGAGATCAATTTCTAGTCTCATAGCAAAGGGTCTGAAGCGGAGTCTTAGGGTTAGGATAATGGAAAATTAAGTCTGATGGTTAGGATAATGAAGTCTGAGGGTTAGGATAATGGAAATTCTTATCTGATCAATGGACCTGCAGGAACCACAAAAATGTCCATACACACACACACAAAGTCTATTTGATTCTCATCATGACCCAGAGAAATCCACTTTTCAATGACAAATCAAGACAGAGAGATATATTAGGTTTGGTTTCTGTTACCAAACATACAATATTGCACAAATCCCCCGTCTGGGTCAGAGTACTAGATTACAGGGTTTACCACACACAGTGATGTAGGAATCCAACGCCACAGACAGGGAAGGTTCATCAACAACAGGGCTACAGATCACTGGATAACAGGGTTGACCAGGTCTATAGACCACTGGATAACAGGGTTGACCAGGTCTATAGATCACTGGATAACAGGGTTGACCAGGTCTATAGACCACTGGATAACAGGGTTGACCAGGTCTATAGAACACTGGATAACAGGGTTGACCAGGTCTATAGACCACTGGATAACAGGGTTGACCAGGTCTATAGACCACTGGATAACAGGGTTGACCAGGTCTATAGACCACTGGATAACAGGGTTGACCAGGTCTATAGACCACTGGATAACAGGGTTGACCAGGTCTATAGATCACTGGATAACAGGGTTGACCAGGTCTATAGACCACTGGATAACAGGGTTGACCAGGTCTATAGACCACTGGATAACAGGGTTGACCAGGTCTATAGATCACTGGATAACAGGGTTGACCAGGTCTACAGATCACTGGATAACAGGGTTGACCAGGTCTACAGATCACTGGATAACAGGGTTGACCAGGTCTACAGATCACTGGATAACAGGGTTGACCAGGTCCATAGACCACTGGATAACAGGGTTGACCAGGTCTATAGACCACTGGATAACAAGGTTGACCAGGTCTATAGACCACTGGATAACAGGGTTGACCAGGTCTATAGACCACTGGATAACAGGGTTGACCAGGTCTATAGATCACTGGATAACAGGGTTGACCAGGTCTATAGACCACTGGATAACAGGGTTGACCAGGTCTATAGACCACTGGATAACAGGGTTGACCAGGTCTATAGACCACTGGATAACAAGGTTGACCAGGTCTATAGATCACTGGATAACAGGGTTGACCAGGTCTATAGACCACTGGATAACAGGGTTGACAACAACAGGGCTACAGATCACAGATCACTGGATAACAGGGTTGACCAGGTCCATAGACCACTGGATAACAGGGTTGACCAGGTCTATAGACCACTGGATAACAGGGTTGACCAGGTCCATAGACCACTGGATAACAGGGTTGACCAGGTCCATAGACCACTGGATAACAGGGTTGACCAGGTCCATAGACCACTGGATAACAGGGTTGACCAGGTCTATAGACCACTGGATAACAGGGTTGACAACAACAGGGCTACAGATCACAGATCACTGGATAACAGGATTGACCAGGTCTATAGACCACTGGATAACAGGGTTGACAACAACAGGGCTACAGATCACAGATCACTGGATAACAGGGTTGACCAGGTCTATAGACCACTGGATAACAGGGTTGACAACAACAGGGCTACAGATCACAGATCACTGGATAACAGGGTTGACCAGGTCTATAGACCACTGGATAACAGGGTTGACCAGGTCTATAGACCACTGGATAACAGGGTTGACCAGGTCTATAGACCACTGGATAACAGGGTTGACCAGGTCTATAGACCACTGGATAACAGGGTTGACCAGGTCTATAGACCACTGGATAACAGGGTTGACCAGGTCTATAGACCACTGGATAACAGGGTTGACCAGGTCTATAGACCACTGGATAACAGGGTTGACCAGGTCTATAGACCACTGGATAACAGGGTTGACCAGGTCTATAGACCACTGGATAACAGGGTTGACCAGGTCTATAGACCACTGCATAACAGGGTTGACCAGGTCTATAGACCACTGCATAACAGGGTTGACCAGGTCTATAGACCACTGGATAACAGGGTTGACCAGGTCTATAGACCACTGGATAACAGGGTTGACCAGGTCTATAGACCACTGGATAACAGGGTTGACCAGGTCTATAGACCACTGCATAACAGGGTTGACCAGGTCTATAGACCACTGGATAACAGGGTTGACCAGGTCTATAGAACACTGGATAACAGGGTTGACCAGGTCTATAGAACACTGGATAACAGGGTTGACCAGGTCTATAGACCACTGGATAACAGGGTTGACCAGGTCTATAGACCACTGGATAACAGGGTTGACCAGGTCTATAGACCACTGGATAACAGGGTTGACCAGGTCTATAGACCACTGGATAACAGGGTTGACCAGGTCTATAGACCACTGGATAACAGGGTTGACCAGGTCTATAGACCACTGGATAACAGGGTTGACCAGGTCTATAGACCACTGGATAACAGGGTTGACCAGGTCTATAGACCACTGCATAACAAGGTTGACCAGGTCTATAGACCACTGCATAACAGGGTTGACCAGGTCTATAGACCACTGCATAACAGGGTTGACCAGGTCTATAGACCACTGGATAACAGGGTTGACCAGGTCTATAGACCACTGCATAACAGGGTTGACCAGGTCTATAGACCACTGGATAACAGGGTTGACCAGGTCTATAGACCACTGCATAACAGGGTTGACCAGGTCTATAGACCACTGCATAACAGGGTTGACCAGGTCTATAGACCACTGGATAACAGGGTTGACCAGGTCTATAGACCACTGGATAACAGGGTTGACCAGGTCCATAGATCACTGGATAACAGAGTTGACCAGGTCTATAGACCACTGGATAACAGGGTTGACCAGGTCTATAGACCACTGGATAACAGGGTTGACCACACCAGGTCCAAAACACCTATCAAGGTTGAAACATGAGGAATTACAACATCATATTAACACTATTACACATGTCTATTTGACAGGGTAAGGGCACAATGATTAGGCCTAACAATCAGAATATAAGTCACCGAGGTGGGGGTTCAAACGTGTGTGCGAGCAGTAAGTACAGCGGAAAATAGCTGACAAGTTGAATAACACCCCTACAGCTGCAGCACGTCGATACTCCCCAGCAGACTGTGAAGCCCCTGTAATAACAGCACATTCAAATAATGACTGGCCACTGAGAAAGAACAACCACAACCCAATGTTACACTGGCATATTCTCTGCCCTGCGGCAAGGCAGCCTTGTCACGGTATCTGTGTGTCGGGGTGTGTGTGTGTGTGTGTGACGGTGTGTGTGTGTGTGACGGTGTGTGTGTGTGTGACGGTGTGTGTGTCGGTGTGTCGGTGTGTGTGTCGGTGTGTCGGTGTGTGTGTCGGTGTGTGTGTGTCGGTGTGTGTGTGTGTGTGTCGGTGTGTGTGTGTGTGTGTCGGTGTGTGTGTGTGTCTGGCTCAGGAAGGTGAAATCATTGGGTAAAACTAGAATATCCACTCACTCCATCCCCCATAACACCCAAGTTTACAACAGCAACTTCCACACACGCCCTTTGACACCCAAAAAGGAGAGGACAAATAGGCGTTACGCTGAAACTAGGCATAATTGACTCCAAGGGGAATAACCAAGAAAAGTCTTCGAACACAAAATACACACACAGAAAGAGAAAACGCCTTGATATGGGAATTATTGCTTCAGTATTGATTAACCCATCAACTACAGAGTTACCACTGGAAACAAATGAGTGATTTATAAAAACCTCAAATAAAAAGCAACATCCCCCTAGAAACGAGCAGCCATGCAGAATGACACAAATTAAGATTAGTGGGCTGTGATTGGCTGATGCCAGGGTTTTTGTCGTGTCTCTTTTCACAAGAAGCAATTTAAACATGGCTAGGGGCAGCGAGAGACAGAGAGACAGAGAGAGAAACAGAGAGAGAGAGAGACACAGAGAGAGCGTGCGAAAGAGCGAGTGAGAAGAGAGCGAGAAGAGTGAGGAAATGAGAAGAGAGCGAGAAGAGAGCGAGAAGAGAGCGAGAAGAGAGCGAGAAGAGAGCGAGAAGAGAGCGAGAAGAGAGCGAGAAGAGAGCGAGAAGAGAGCGAGGAAATGAGAAGAGAGCGAGGAAATGAGAAGAGAGCGAGGAAATGAGAAGAGATGACAAAAACAGGAGACAGTAGAAAAAAAACTTGGCATAGTTTGAACTGTTTGGTGAGATTGCCTGAGCTTCTTACGTCTGATACTCACACAATACATCTATGTACTGCAATACAAGAGGTTACTCACAGTACATCTACAGTGGGGAGAACAAGTATTTGTTCTGACGATTTTGCAGGTTTTCCTACTTACAAAGCATGTAGAGGTCTGTCATTTTTTATCATAGGTACAGTTAAACTGTGAGAGACAGAATCTAAAACAAAAATCCAGAAAATCGCATTGTATGATTAAGTAATTAATTTGCATTTTATTGCATGACATAAGTATTTGATACATCAGAAAAGCAGAACTTAATATTTTGTACAGAAACCTTTGTTTGCAATTACAGAGATCATACGTTTCCTGTAGTTCTTGACCAGGTTTGCGCACACTGCAGCAGGGATTTTGGCCCACTCCTCCATACAGACCTTCTCCAGATCCTTCAGGTTTCGGGGCTGTCGCTGGGCAATACGGACTTTCAGCTCCCTCCAAAGATGTTCTATTGGGTTCAGGTCTGGAGACTGGCTAGGCCACTCCAGGACCTTGAGATGCTTCTTACGGAGCCACTCCTTAGTTGCCCTGGCTGTGTGTTTCAGGTCGTTGTCATGCTGGAAGACCCAGCCACGACCCATCTTCAATGCTCTTACTGAGGGAAGGAGGTTGTTGGCCAAGATCTCGCGATACATGGCCCCATCCATCCTCCCCTCAATACGGTGCAGTCATCCTGTCCCCTTTGCAGAAAAGCATCCCCAAAGAATGATGTTTCCACCTCCATGCTTCACGGTTGGGAGGGTGTTCTTGGGGTTGTACTCATCCTTCTTCTTCCTACAAACACGGCGAGTGGAGTTTAGACCAAAAAGCTCTATTTTTGTCTCATCAGACCACATGACCTTCTCCCATTCCTCCTCTGGATCATCCAGATGGTCATTGGCAAACTTCAGACGGGCCTGGACATGCGCTGGCTTGAGCAGGGGGACCTTGCGTGCGCTGCAGGATTTTAATCCATGACGGCGTAGTGTGTTACTAATGGTTTTCTTTGAGACTGTAGTCCCAGCTCTCTTCAGGTCATTGACCAGGTCCTGCCGTGTAGTTCTGGGCTGATCCCTCACCTTCCTCATGATCATTGATGCCCCACGAGGTGAGATCTTGCATGGAGCCCCAGTCCGAGGGTGATTGACCGTCATCTTGAACTTCTTCCATTTTCTAATAATTGCGCCAACAGTTGTTGCCTTCTCACCAAGCTTCTTGTCTATTGTCCTGTAGCCAATCTCAGCCTTGTGCAGGTCTACAATGTTATCCCTGATGTCCTTACATAGCTCTCTGGTCTTGGCCATTGTGGAGAGGTTAGAGTCTGTATGATTGAGTGTGTGGACAGGTGTCTTTTATACAGGTAACGAGTTCAAACAGGTGCAGTTAATACAGGTGGAGAACAGGAGGGCTTCTTAAAGAAAAACTAACAGGTCTGTGAGAGACAGAATTCTTACTGGTTGGTAGGTGATCAAATACTTATGTCATGCAATAAAATGCTAATTAATTACTTAAAAATCATACAATGTGATTTTCTGGATTTTTGTTTTAGATTCCGTCTCTCGCAGTTGAAGTGTACCTATGATAAAAATTACAGACCTCTACATGCTTTGTGAGTAGGAAAACCTGCAAAATCGGCAGTGTCTCAAATACTTGTTCTCCCCACTGTACGTACTGCAATACAATAGGTTACACACAGTACATCTACACTACCTTTCAAAGTTTGGGGTTAATAAGAAATGTCCTTGTTTTTGAAAGAAAAGCAATTTTTTTGTCCATTAAAATAACATCAAATTGATCAGAAATACAGTGTAGACATTGTTAGTGTTGTAAATATCTTTTGTAGCTGGAAACGGCAGATTATTTTAATGAAATATCTACATAGGCGTACAGAGGTCCATTATCAGCAACCATCACTCCTGTGTTCCAATGGCAAGTTGTGTTAGCTAATCCAAATGTATAATTTTAAAAGGCTAATTGATCATAATGGATCCTTTTGCAATTATGTTAGCACAGCTGAAAACTGTTGTTCTGGTTAAAGAAGCAATAAAACGTTCCTTCTTTAGACTAGTTGAGTATCTGGAGCAATAGCATTTGTGGGTTCGATTGCAGGCTCAAAATGGTGAGAAACAAAGACCTTTCTTCTGAAACTCGTCAGTCTATTCTTGTTCTGAGAAATGAAGGCTATTCCAAGTGAGAAATTGGCAAGAAACTGAAGATCTCGTACAACTCTGTGTACTACTCCCTTCTGACTCTAACCAGAATAGAAAGAGGAGTGGGAGGCCCCGGTGCACAACTAAGTAAGAGGACAAGTACATTAGTGTTTAGTTTGAGAAACAGACGCCTCACAAGTCCTCATCTGGCAGCTTCATTAAATAGTACCCGCAAAACACCAGTCTCAACGTCAACAGTGAAGAGGCGACTCCGGGATGGACAATGACCCAACACACATCCAAGCTGTGTAAGGGCTATTTGACCAAGAAGGAGAGTGATGAAGTGCTGCATCAGATGACCTGGCCTCCACAATCACCTGACCTCAACCCAAATGAGATGGTTTGGGATGAGTTGGACTGCAGCGTGAAGGAAAAGCAGCCAACAAGTGCTCAACATATGTGGATACTCCTTCAAGACTGTTGGGAAAGCATTCCAGGTGAAGCTGGTTGAGAGAATGCCAAGAGTGTGCAAAGCTGTCATCGAGGCAAAGGGTGACTATTTGAAGAATCTCAAATATATTTTGATTTGTTTAATACTTTTTTTGGTTACTACATGATTCCATATGTGTTATTTCATAGTTTTGATATCTTCACTATTATTCTACAATGTAGAAAATAGTCCAAATAAAGAAAAACCCTTGAATGAGTAGGTGTTTACAAACTTTTGACCGGTAGTGTATGTACTGCAATACAAGATGCAACTCACACAGTACATCTATGTACTGCAATACAAGATGCAACACACAGTACATATATGTACTGCAATACAAGATGCTACTCAAACAGTACATCTATGTACTGCAATACAAGATGCTACTCAAACAGTACATCTATGTACTGCAATACAAGATGCTACTCAAACAGTACATCTATGTACTGCAATACAAGATGCTACTCAAACAGTACATCTATGTACTGCAATACAAGATGCTACTCAAACAGTACATCTATGTACTGCAATACAAGATGCTACTCAAACAGTACATCTATGTACTGCAATACAAGATGCTACTCAAACAGTACATCTACGTAATACAAAGAGAGATAGAAGTCTTACCTCTCCCTGGAAACTCTTGAGCAGGGGAGCCACCTGTTTTCTCACATCCTGAAAGACATAGAAGAAACCGTTTAGAATGGATCATATCCCAGAGTCACCGAGTACACTGATAAACACACCGTATTAAATCTATACTGTTGATTTACATCGTGTAGGTTAACCCACACACTGGCATGAGCCTGTTTGACCACATCAACCTGGTTCATAGCACATTTTTCACATTGAGAGCAACCTCACCCCCCACGGTCCCATTGCATGGCCTTAGAGCATGAGTCAGTGGTTTCTGATTAGATACCTAGTGAAGTGTGTATCTCTGGGAACATGCAAATCCACACACTGTCAGTTAGCTAGACAAAAGCCCTGTAGAGATGCAGTGGAGCACACTACAACACAATAGAGTACATTATACTATACTACAACACAATACACTAGAGTACATTATACTATACTACAACACAATACACTAGAGTACATTATACTATACTACACCACAATACACTAGAGTACATTATACTATACTACACCACAATACACTAGAGTGCATTACACTACACCACAATACACTAGAGTACATTACACTACACCACAATACACTAGAGTACATTACACTACAACACAATACACTAGAGTACAATACACCACAGCACACTAGAGTACATTACACCACAACACACTACAATACACTAGAGTACATTACACCACAGCACACTAGAGTACATTACACCACAGCACACTAGAGTACATTACACCACAGCACACTAGAGTACATTACACCACAGCACACTAGAGTACATTACACTACACCACAACACACTAGAGTACATTACACTATACTACAACACAATACACTAGAGTACATTACACTACAGCACAAGACACTAGAGCACACTACACCACAGCACACTAGAGTACATTACACTACAGCACACTACATTACACCACAGCACACTAGAGTACATTACAATACACCACATCACACCACAGCACACTAGAGTACATTACACCACACTACATTACACAACAGCACACTACAATACATTACACAACAGCACACTACAATACATTACAGCACACTACATCACACTACAGCACAGTAAACTACAGTACAGCACACTAGGACAGAATGGACATCCTGTACAGATGGCTCTACCTGCAAGGCTCCTGGCTAAAAATAGATACACTTAAGATCAGGAAGACATGATGACACTGACTACCACAGTGGTGTGTGCGCTTCTGTGTACACTTATTTGACTGCCCCTGCTTGGGTCGGGGCCCGTATCCACTCGGCTTGGGTCGGGGCCCGTATCCACTCGGCTTGGGTCGGGGCCCGTATCCACTCGGCTTGGGTCGGGGCCCGTATCCACTCGGCTTGGGTCGGGGCCCGTATCCACTCGGCTTGGGTCGGGGCCCGTATCCACTCGGCTTGGGTCGGGGCCCGTATCCACTCGGCTTGGGTCGGGGCCCGTATCCACTCGGCTTGGGTCGGGGCCCGTATCCACTCGGCTTGGGTCGGGGCCCGTATCCACTCGGCTTGGGTCGGGGCCCGTATCCACTCGGCTTGGGTCGGGGCCCGTATCCACTCGGCTTGGGTCGGGGCCCGTATCCACTCGGCTTGGGTCGGGGCCCGTATCCACTCGGCTTGGGTCGGGGCCCGTATCCACTCGGCTTGGGTCGGGGCCCGTATCCACTCGGCTTGGGTCGGGGCCCGTATCCACTCGGCTTGGGTCGGGGCCCGTATCCACTCGGCTTGGGTCGGGGCCCGTATCCACTCGGCTTGGGTCGGGGCCCGTATCCACTCGGCTTGGGTCGGGGCCCGTATCCACTCGGCTTGGGTCGGGGCCCGTATCCACTCGGCTTGGGTCGGGGCCCGTATCCACTCGGCTTGGGTCGGGGCCCGTATCCACTCGGCTTGGGTCGGGGCCCGTATCCACTCGGCTTGGGTCGGGGCCCGTATCCACTCGGCTTGGGTCGGGGCCCGTATCCACTCGGCTTGGGTCGGGGCCCGTATCCACTCGGCTTGGGTCGGGGCCCGTATCCACTCGGCTTGGGTCGGGGCCCGTATCCACTCGGCTTGGGTCGGGGCCCGTATCCACTCGGCTTGGGTCGGGGCCCGTATCCACTCGGCTTAGGTCGGGGCCCGTATCCACTCGGCTTAGGTCGGGGCCCGTATCCACTCGGCTTAGGTCGGGGCCCGTATCCACTCGGCTTAGGTCGGGGCCCGTATCCACTCGGCTTAGGTCGGGGCCCGTATCCACTCTGATTAGGTCGGGACATACAATCTTATTCATTTATGATCTAAAAGTCCAAACGGATTCTAGATCAGCAATCCTACTCGGAGATGTTTTGTGGGTAATGGGCCCTGGACAGTCACCCCCGCCCTACTTCCCCCAGCCCCACCCCCAGTTCTGTGAAGGACCCTGAGAACCTTGAGTGCCCTAAGTTTCCACTAAACCCATTTATAAAAAATTAAAAAAATAAAACGTTTTTTAAATCAGCCCGTTTCTAATTTGGCTGAACAGACTAATTAGTTATTTACAACTAGCAGGAAGCATGCTGAAGGTCTACACATTGGAAAGACCTGTTATGCACTATTGACTGTTTATCATGCACATGTGTATGCCAGGGCCTCCGTGTTTAACAGCTCATCGGTCAACAGGGTAGACACAGTAAGATGGATGACTGGGATGTGCATCCCGCCTCCCCTAGTCATCTGGAATTTCCCCTCCCTGTCAGTCTGGCTATCTGTCTGTCTATTTGGCTGGGAGGAGGAGGAAGTTGTCCCTACTGACACTCATCGAAGGTCCGTTTAGTCTGTAGGTTAGGTTAGGATTTGGGGAGGGTTAACTTTTTCCTGGAGCGTCTCAGCTCACTCCCTTAAAATAAGTATATTCAATACCAGCCACAGAACACTGCAATTGGGCCATTGTTGCGATGTCATCATTGCTCGACTGCACTGTGTCATTATGGTGTCAGGCACTCAGTAAAGATGAAGTTAAATGAATTATTCACACAGATGAATTATAAACACACTACATCCTGTCTTCCTGAATCAACATTACCAAGAACACTCTGTACAGTCCATGAAGAGTACAGCTTAGTAAAGTACTGAGGTGGTCTCCTGCTGGCTGAATAATGAAGCAGACAGACTCATCTGGACGAGTCTAACCTGGTCTGATGCGGACGGGTCTAACCTGGTCTGATGCGGACGGGTCTAACCTGGTCTGATGTGGACGGGTCTAACCTGGTCTGATGTGGACGGGTCTAACCTGGTCTGATGTGGACGGGTCTAACCTGGTCTGATGTGGACGGGTCTAACCTGGTCTGATGTGGACGGGTCTAACCTGGTCTGATGTGGACGGGTCTAACCTGGTCTGATGTGGACGGGTCTAACCTGGTCTGATGTGGACGCGTCTAACCTGGTCTGATGTGGACGCGTCTAACCTGGTCTGATGTGGACGGGTCTAACCTGGTCTGATGTGGACGAGTCTAACCTGGTCTGATGTGGACGAGTCTAACCTGGTCTGATGTGGACGAGTCTAACCTGGTCTGCTGTGGACGGGTCTAACCTGGTCTGATGTGGACGAGTCTAACCTGGTCTGATGTGGACGAGTCTAACCTGGTCTGATGTGGACGAGTCTAACCTGGTCTGAAGTCATCTGATCTCTAGGCTCTTTAGGTTGGCTATTCAAAGCTGGTCCATGGAAGGATCCTTTGTAGCTCAAGTTGGCTGGATGTCCTTGGACCATTCTTGATACCAGTGGCGGTCGGTGCCATTTAAGATGAGGGAGGATGATTTCAAAACAAATATATTATGAGCATGGCCTATATTATGGCATATAGGATCAAATCTAATTTCATTTGGCACATACACATGGTTAGCAGATGTTAATGCGAGTGTAGCGAAATGCTTGTGCTTCTAGTTCCGACAATGCAGTAATAACCAACGAGTAATCTAACCTAAGAATTCCACAACTACTACCTTATAGACACACAAGTGTAAAGGGATAAATAATATGTACATAAAGATATATGAATGAGTGATGGTACAGAACGGCATAGGCAAGATGCAGATGCAGTAGATGCAGTAGATGGATGACTGTCATTCATATTCCATTCACCCAGCTCAATGTAACATCGATAGGTTTAGGCTACTACATGATACTTGAATTGTTCTTGTACCCATCATGAGGTTGCTACAACCTACAGTAGCCTATGAATGAAAGTTTGCAACGTAGGTGCACAGGTGGAGAGAACCACACAGTACAGTGTACAGTCAGAAAGCAGTATAGCAGTTACACTGGCAGGCCCCGTGGCAATAAATTAATAAGACCAAAAGCTTATCTTGGACTTGGAAGAGTTCCAGTGTTGGGTAGCCATAGCCAGCTAGCTAATATAACATCCCTCTCTGTTTTAACCGGGTGTTGGAGTAGACCAAATTAGTTAGCTGCATTCGCTAGCTAAGTGAAAGTTCAAAAAACAACCAAATACAGCTTCTCTCTCTCTCTTGCTTCTTCATTTTGGAAGAAATTAAATTTGTTCAAAACTGTTCAACTATTGTCTTTCTCTCTTTGAGTCAACTACTCACCACATTTTATGCACTGCAGTGCTAGCTAGCTGTAGCTGATGCTTTCAGTACTAGATTCATTCTCTGATCCTTTGATTGGGTGGACAACATGTCAGTTCACGCTGCAAGAGCTCGGATAGGTTGGAGGACGTCCTCCAGAAGTTGTCATATTTACTGTATAAGTCTATGGAAGGGGGTGAGAACCATGAGCCTCCTAGGTTTTGTATTGAAGTCAATGTTACCCAGAGGAGGACAGAAACTAGCTGACCTCAGGCTACACCATGGTGCTATTAAGGCTACTGTAGACCTTCATTACAAAACAGTGTGTTTTAATTATTTGGTGACGTGAATATATTTAGCATAGTTTTATCTAAAAAGGATAACTTTAATGTTTCACAATTTTTATGAAATTCACTGAGGATGGTCCTCCCCTTCCTCCTCTGATGAGCCTCCACTGCTTGATACACACGGGAAACTGTTGAGCGTGAAACACCCAGCAGCATTGCAGTTCTTGACACTCAAACCGGTGCACCTGGCACCTACTACCCTACCCCGTTCAAAGGCACTTCAATATTTAGTCATGCCCATTCACCCTCTGAATGGCACACATACACAATCCATGTCTCATTTGTCTCAAGGATTAAAAATCCTTCTTTAACCCGTCTCCTCGCCTTCATCTACACTGACTGAAGTGGATTTAACAAGTGACATCAATAAGGGATCTTAGAGCTGGATTCACCTGGTCAATCTGTCATGGAAAGAGCAGGTGTTTCTAATGTTTTGTATCACAGGGATATTTGTAGGGCTGGGCGGTGTACCATACTTTACTATATACCAGTATTGATACAAGGACCGGTTTGGGTTTTTACTTTACCTTCTAGAACGGTATTTGAATGTTTGGTTTGTTAAAATGTGATACGCCGTGTATAACATCCATTTCTATAGTTCACATCCCCACTTGAGTCATCCCCCTCTCTCTCCACACAGACCTAGCACCGCCCCCGTCACCTAGCACCGCCCCCCGTCACCGCCCCCCGTCACCTAGCACCGCCCCCCGTCACCTAGCATCGCCCCCCGTCACCTAGCACCGCCCCCCGTCACCTAGCACCGCCCCCCGTCACCTAGCACCGCCCCCCGTCACCTAGCATCGCCCCCCGTCACCTAGCACCGCCCCCCGTCACCTAGCACCGCCCCCCGTCACCTAGCACCGCCCCCCGTCACCTAGCACCGCCCCCCGTCACCTAGCACCGACCCCCGTCACCGCCCCCCGTCACCTAGCACCGCCCCCCGTCACCTAGCACCGCCCCCCGTCACTCAAGGAGCGCATTTGCTGTTACTCCATCAGGAGATGCTTGCCTTCAGTCTGCATGGTCAGTCTGCATGGTCAGTCTGCATGGACAGTCTGCATGGTCAGTCTGCATGGTCAGTCTGCATGGTCAGTCTGCATGGTCAGTCTGCATGGTCAGTCTGCATGGACAGTCTGCATGGACAGTCTGCATGGTCAGTCTGCATGGTCAGTCTGCATGGTCAGTCTGCATGGACAGTCTGCATGGACAGTCTGCATGGACAGTCTGCATGGACAGTCTGCATGGACAGTCTGCATGGTCAGTCTGCATGGACAGTCTGCATGGACAGTCTGCATGGACAGTCTGCATGGTCAGCACATGCAACAATGTTGTTTTCACTTTGCTTCTTAATATAAATCCACAAGTGTTCTACAATTACACTATTAGTTTGTTTCTTACATCTGCAAACAGATCCTTTGCTAAATCCCATTAGCCGCTAATGCTAATTGCTAAGTTAGTTTTCTAGATAGCAAAAAATGTACTGAATCAGATCAAGCGTAGCTAGCTATACAGCCTGATACCAGTGATGGTGTAGGTCTAAATCAGCAGGTTGTTTGTGCAACGGTATCTTCTAAACCTAAAGAGGAACAGGCGAAGAATGAATTTGTTGGCTACATGTTGAAACATGTAATGTAGCCAAAGATTATAGGCTCTCCTAGGAAACACTGACCAACACTTTGGTTCCTACCCTGCCACAATAACTCCTCCCTGGCATTTTCATTTGTCGTCATGTCAAACACTGTATTCAAAGTGCCCACTACTATATTCTAACTATAGAATTAGAATAAACATTCTATTTCCATGATTCCAACAGTTCACCCAAGTGTTTTGCTCTAAAATCACAAGTCAAATTGCTATTACAACAGTTTGTTAAAAATAAGTCCTACATTTTTTGGCCCATATCGTGCAGCCCTACGTGGCAGTGTGGAAACGATCTCAACTGAGTGCAAGAAATTGCAGGAAATTATTTTTTTGGTTGATGTCGAATTGAAGAATATAAAAACACATAAAGAATGAAAAAAGACACATTGAAATCACTTAGAATGTATGTGTTGCCACCCCCAGGGTCACGTACTGCTCATAAAGTAAATGTTGAACATGTATTATTCAAAAACATAAAATACCATCAATTTTGAAAAATACATTGATACTATATTAATGCCATATTACCCAGCCCTAGTTATTTGAGAGGACTTCAGAGCCCCCTTCTCTGAGAGGATCGTGTCACTCTCCTACCAGGGTCAGATTTCTCTCCCCTTCCTCCGGCCCACCTCCTACATACCACAGAGCACACAGATGCCCAAAGAACACCCCCTAAAACAAGGGCTTGTTACTGTGATGAATACATGCGTGTCTGACTGTCTCCCAGCGTTTTGATGCTTGCAGCTATTGTGTGGCCTCCCTGTCTATTTCTGACCTGAATCAGTGGCCTGGGTGTTTCTGTGCTCCTTTGTTCAGTGTGTGTGTGTGTGTGTGTGTAACATAAGTTAATAGAGAAGGGGACATTAGGTGGGGGGGGGGGGGGGGTTAAAAGAGGACAGTCACACACCTGTCTCTCCAGTCCTCACAGACACAGCCTATCCTAGCCTATAGAAAGTACTGCTGACTAGGGTCTCTCCAGTCCTCACGGACACAGCCTATCCTAGCCTATAGAAATAAATAGTCCTACATCATTCACGTCATTATAAATTATTCATTAGGGTGACACTCCCGATAACAACCATCCTTTGTTTCCAGTCTGTGCTTGATCAGTTAAGTTGCCTTGGAAACACACACACAGACGATTCCCAGGGGCGTCGCCGGGAGAAACGAGACTAACATAATTCCCTCATGATTCCACACAGCAAGAACGTCACATAACACATTCAACACGGGAACAAATAGGTCATACAATTCAGACGACTGGGGGACATTTCTGTTTGTCTCTTCCCGGATTTGGAAAAAGGAAGCACTATTTTGGGAACTTTGCATGTCTATATTCTCCCGTCGTCCCTGTCGATATTCATATGAAAAGCATGTCCAACGGGGCTATGTTGAAAGCAGCAAGAGAACAGAGAAGCAACTGATGAGTATCGTTTAAGCAACATTAAACCTTATTTAAATCTGTTTAAAAATACACCCCGCACCCATTTTCACATTTTCATAAAATGTTAAGGAAAAAACGTCGATTAAAGCAAAATTTAATAGTAATATAGAGTGGGGAAGCAGCCGTGCGTTTGGACAATTAATAGCCACTGCAGTAAATAAAACCTAAATAAAAACATCTGTCTACTCCAGGAATGGTGCGCCAGAGCCAACCAGAGCTACAGGGGGCCTATATGCAAATAAGCCATATCACACAGACCACCCATCATTCACTTTGAACTGGACTGTGTGTTTACGGGCAGTAGGGCCTGTCATCATTC
>NC_074688.1:38492425-38552425 GCF_029448725.1 Salvelinus fontinalis
GTCCAGATCCCAGTGGGTGTAAAGCCAGACAGATCCCAGTCCAGATCCCAGTGGGTGTAAAGCCAGACAGACCCCAGTGGGTGTAAAGCCAGACAGATCCCAGTCCAGATCCCAGTGGGTGTAAAGCCAGACAGATCCCAGTCCAGATCCCAGTGGGTGTAAAGCCAGACAGATCCCAGTCCATGCTCTGGAGCCTGGTGTTGTCGCCAAGAAGTGTTCGGACAGTCGGGACCATGTTTCAGCTGCTGCCCAACGCTGACATCCTTCCTCCCATAGATGGCCTGCCTGTACAAGCACCACCTGGACTGGACACAGCCAGACAAACGTATATTTTTGAGAAGTTCAGGGAGTTTTTGCGACGAAGAGGCTATGCACTGCATCAAAGTCAAGGGCAGGACAGAAACAGGCTCTCCGAATTTAGATTCCCTTGCTCATGCGTGGTTCAGACGGACCAGTCATCAGCACGATCTGTAGTGCCTCCATTCAAATGACTCTCTCCTAACACACACGCCATACATTGCAGCTAGAATAATTTGTATCCTGCTGCTCAGCCACTTTACCCCTGATTGTAGGCATATAACTACCTCATCTATCACTGATATGGTTATTGATATTGTTCATACTGTATTTATATTGACACTACGTATTTCTGATAATACTACCATGCGAGTAACCATTTGGCTGTACCGTTTACACCCTTCTGTAGAGACCCATCCACTGAGCAAGACTTGGCAAAATATTGATATATAAAATGAATATTGGTATGCGTGTTCGTGTTCGTAACATGATGTTGTGACATGCCACAACAATATCATGTGACCACCACATAAATATATGGCGCATGCATCTGGTTATGTACTGTACATGTGCACCTCACGCAGGTTTCAACTCAGGCTTCATGGCCTTAACTTATGTATGGAATACTATGTGTGTGTAACAGTATATAAAGTATGCTAATATACTGGTGTGAAGGCATTTCAGTGGTGTAAAGTACTTAAGTAAAAAATCCTTTAAAAGTACAAAAGTATTTTTGGGGGGGGGGTATCTGTACTTTACTATTTATATTTCTGGCAACTTTTACTACAATCTGAGAGAAAATAATGTACTTTATATTCCATACATTTTCCCTGACACCCAAAAGTACTCGTTACATTTTGACAGGATAGTTGTCCAATTCACACGCTTATCAAGAGAACATCCCTGCCTGGTCATCCCTACTGCCTCTGATCTGGCGGATTCACTAAAGACAAACGCTTCATTTGTAAATGATGTCTGGAGTGTGCCCCTGGCTATCCGCCAGTTTAAAAAATAATAATACTTGTGCAGTCTGGTTAATTATAAGGAATTTGAAATAATTTATACTTTTACTCAAGTATGACAATTTGGTACTTTTTCCCACCACTGGATGTGGCTGGGTGATGTAGCATTTCTTTCACATGACCCATCAATTTAGACAAGTGTGTCTGGGTAAATTACTACCACTTTTAGTCTTAATCTTTACTACACTCCTCCCTGTTCAGTATATGACCTCACATGTGGATCCTTAAAGAGATGGGTGGGGCTAAGGCTTTAGAGGGTGTGAACAATGCTGAATGGGTGTAGACAAAGGATAGCTCTCCAGTAGGTACCAAAACATTCAAAGGCCCTTTTCTCAAAAGTGAGTTTACAAGTTTATCAACTTTCAAAGCAGAATTACTTTCCCTTTGTTCCTCAACTGTAGTGTCTGATATACCATGTTGTAGCTCTGAGTCTCTACTTTTATCCAATGTAAAATAAAAATAAACATTTCAAATGTTGCTACATAAGACCAATTTGAGCCGGTCAGTCACATATAAGTGTGTCTGACTATCCAGCTTGGCCAAGCTCGTCTGGCTCAGTCTCAAGAGTAGTAGGTCTTGTCTAGGTTAATTTGGGTCGGCCACAAACGCTGCTGGAACAGATTACCAATGTTCCCCAGAGACGGCAGCCACACCACAGCCAAACACAACCAGACATAGGCTATAGCTTAACGGCAGGGACATATATAGCCTAGACAAGAGAGGGAGAAGGAGGGACAGATGGACAGAGGTTGAAAGAAGGAAAAGGAGGGTGTGATGCTGCCATGTTGGAGAGCACCAGGAGGACTCCTGCTAAATCACAGAATCTACAGATCTTTTCAAATGTCTGCTTTCTTTTTCCAAGGTGAAAAAAAAAATAGTTAACCCACACACTGCTCTTGACAGTATCACTGCTCTTTATTTAAATAATGGATATGTAAAAGCTTAATAAAGAGCAGTGATACCAGCCAGAGCAGTGATACCAGCCAGAGCAGTGATACCAGCCAGAGCAGTGATACCATCCAGAGCAGTGATACCATCCAGAGCAGTGATACCAGCCAGAGCAGTGATACCATCCAGAGCAGTGATACCAGCCAGAGCAGTGATACCAGCCAGAGCAGTGATACCAGCCAGAGCAGTGATACTATCCAGAGCAGTGATACCATCCAGAGCAGTGATACCATCCAGAGCAGTGATACTATCCAGAGCAGTGATACTATCCAGAGCAGTGAGACCAGCCAGAGCAGTGAGACCAGCCAGAGCAGTGATACTATCTAGAGCAGTGATACTATCCAGAGTAGTGATACCAGCCAGAGCAGTGATACTATCCAGAGCAGTGATACTATCCAGAGCAGTGATACCAGCCAGAGCAGTGATACTAGGCAGAGCAGTGATACTATCCAGAGCAGTGATACTATCCAGAGCAGTGATACTATCCAGAGCAGTGATACTATCCAGAGCAGTGATACTATCCAGAGCAGTGATACTATCCAGAGCAGTGATACCAGCCAGAGCAGTGATACTATCCAGAGCAGTGATACCAGCCAGAGCAGTGATACTATCCAGAGCAGTGATACCAGCCAGAGCAGTGATACTATCCAGAGCAGTGATACTATCCAGAGCAGTGATACCAGCCAGAGCAGTGTGTGGGTTTCCTATTTTTTCTCTCATCTTATTTCAACTATTGCCATGCACCTGCAACAAAGATAGCTCAGATGTGCAAGTGCCTTTTTGAAAAACGTTTCCCCCAAGGTCTCATTGTTATGCAAAGTACCAGTTCTACCAGGAATCTCCTTTTGGATCACCACTTCCCTGTACAGCCTATAGGCTACTGCCTGCCCTCCTCCTCAAGCGCAAACACATTGTGTTCACATGCATTAATCATTCAAGACTGTATAAATATGGATTCAAGCAAGGAGAAGACAAGCTGCTTATTATTTCAAGTGACCATTAAAATGGAATCTGATTATCCACTGGCAACCCCCCCCCCCCACACACACACACACGGGTGGGGGGGTTATTCAACTCACGGTGCAGCCCAAGCGTATTACCGAATAAAATTAGAATAAGAAACTGGTTTGTGTACTGTGCTAGAATGGAGGGCCTTTTAGAAGGGTGGTTGTAGAGCAAAAAAACAAACACCTGAGACGCCGTGACCCTCGCCCCAAGCAAGAGCGCTATACTCCGGTCACGCTGTGACCCTCGCCCCAAGCAAGAGAGCTATACTCCGGTCACGCTGTGACCCTCGCCCCAAGCAAGAGAGCTATACTCCGGTCACGCTGTGACCCTCGCCCCAAGCAAGAGAGCTATATGCCGGTCACGCTGTGACCCTCGCCCCAAGCAAGAGAGCTATACTCCGGTCACGCTGTGACCCTCGCCCCAAGCAAGAGAGCTATACTCCGGTCACGCTGTGACCCTCGCCCCAAGCAAGAGAGCTATACTCCGGTCACGCTGTGACCCTCACCCCAAGCAAGAGAGCTATACTCCGGTCACGCTGTGACCCTCGCCCCAAGCAAGAGAGCTATACGCCGGTCACGCTGTGACCCTCGCCCCAAGCAAGAGAGCTATACTCCGGTCACGCTGTGACCCTCGCCCCAAGCAAGAGAGCTATACTCCGGTCACGCTGTGACCCTCGCCCCAAGCAAGAGAGCTATACGCCGGTCACGCTGTGACCCTCGCCCCAAGCAAGAGAGCTATACGCCGGTCACGCTGTGACCCTCGCCCCAAGCAAGAGAGCTATACTCCGGTCACGCTGTGACCCTCACCCCAAGCAAGAGAGCTATACTCAGGTCACGCTGTGACCCTCGCCCCAAGCAAGAGAGCTATACTCAGGTCACGTTGTGTTTGTAATGGAAGGTTATATGCTAGGGATTCACTGATACGTATCGGTAACCGGTTCTAATGTTTAAGATGCAAGTGCATCGATCCACGGGAGCACAAACCGATCTAAATGAAGGTAAGAAAACCAATTCAAAAGTTACGAATCACCGATTCACTAAAATGTTTTACTCATAAATTGCTTTCTGCCTTTTCCCAAAAATGTGAATAATTTCTGGTCTCGGGAAACTAGGTGTACGTCGCGTGTCACTACTTCACAGGAGAGGTATGTAAAAAAAAAAATGTATTTCTTATCAAAATGCATTTGTGGCAGAAATGCCTTCTGGAACATGTGAACTTTCATGTGCCTTAATAACAAACTTGTATGCCATCGTTAAATACAAATAAAATTCATAAAAAATTACGAGCCTAGTTGGTTTAGCCATGGAAGAAGCCAGGAACCTTCAAGCGAACCATGATTGGCTGAGATAATGGATGGGCTGGACGCGCCGAGAGATGATGTTCAGATTGGTCTGCCATGTAGCATGTTTCTGTCTATAACATGAGCTGCTCAGTAGGTCAAATCAAATGTATTTATAAAGCCCTTCTTACATCAGCTGATATCTCAAAGTGCTGTACAGAAACCCAGCCTAAAACCCCAAACAGCAAGCAATGCAGGTGTAGAAGCATGGTGGCTAGGAAAAACTCCCTAGAAAGGCCAGAACCTAGGAAGAAACCTAGAGAGGAACCAGGCTATGAGGGGTGTCCAGTCCTCTTCTGGCTGTGCCGGGTGGAGATGATAACAGAACATGTCCAAGATGTTCAAATATGACCAGCATGGTCCAATAATAATAGGTGTAAGTCATTCTTTCTAGTGCAGCTTTTTCTTATATATATATTTATCAACGTTCAAAGCAGAATTTCTTTCCCATTGTTCCTCAACTGTAGTGTATGATATACCATTTTCTAGCTTTGAGTCTGTACTTTAATCCAATGTAAAAAAAGAAATATATATTTTAAAAAACAAACCATTTCAAAATGTTGCTACATGAGACTGAATCGAGGCGGCCGGTCACAAATACTTCTAATCTGTTGCTATTTAATTGAAGCGTTCTCTCTTTCAGCCTATCCAACGTTTAGGCATGTAACTGTATGACAATGTAAGAGTCAGATAATGTGGTCACAGTGCGGGAGACAGCTGCTGGCACCAACCAGAGGTAGTAGGCCTACCCCATCCCCGTTTTTGATATTCCTAGGCTATATCTGCCGGGCACTTTCGGCATTCAGATGTTTGTAAAATGGAGTCTGCAATTTAAAAAATATAAAAAATCTGAGGCTTTATCAATTGAGGGAAAGCCAATGTAATTTCCTGGGTCATTGCTACCAAATGCGCAGTGGAAATGTGTGTTTTACCGGTGGAGTTGTTTAGGCTACCGGAGTGGACACAACTCACATCTAAACTGCTGATTGTGGCTTTTCGAAAAGGTGGGTTCGCTTTAAAAACAGGTCATTTTAACATGAACAGGGTAAAGGTGTAATTTCATAATAATGGCAGGAATCATTTTGGAGAGTCTCGCTAGTCAGAGCAGGAAGAGAAGAGCAGCTCTCCTCCGGAAAGTTCCAAATGGTCAGAACAATTTCGCTTTTGAGATTAAATCCAAAACTGGTTTATACTAACTATGTACGTCATAGCTAATTTCTAAAGATAAATATTGACATATTACTAGCTCAAAAAAATATTACTAGTATTGTGTCTTTGGTTGCTGGTGTTTTGTGGGTACTATTTAATGAAGCTGCCAGTTGAGGACTTGTGAGGCGTCTGTTTCCAAAACTAGACATTATTTATGTACATACACATAGCTACTGTTTTTCAGTTTTCAAAGAGGAATTTAATTGGCTGTTTTGGTTAATGCTCTTGGTCCCTTGGCAGATTGGGCACATCTTGAAGACCAAATGGCCTTACCCATAAAAATCACACAATTCCAGGCCTGCACATCAGCTCAGACAGATCTAGCCCAGCTCCTCAGCTCCATCAGTATCACAGATCTAGGTCAGCTCCTCAGCTCCATCAGTATCACAGATCTAGATCAGCTCCTCAGCTCCATCAGTATCAGAGATCTAGCTCAGCTCCATCAGTATCACAGATCTAGCTCAGCTCCTTAGCTCCATCAGTATCACAGATCTAGCTCAGCTCCTTAGCTCCATCAGTATCACAGATCTAGCTCAGCTCCATCAGTATCACAGATCTAGGTCAGCTCCTCAGCTCCATCAGTATCACAGATCTAGCTCAGCTCCATCAGTATCACAGATCTAGCTCAGCTCCATCAGTATCACAGATCTAGCTCAGCTCCATCAGTATCAGACAGATCCAAGTCAGCTCCATCAGTATCAGACAGATCCAACTCAGCTCCATCAGTATCAGACAGATCCAACTCAGCTCCATCAGTATCAGACAGATCCAACTCAGCTCCATCAGTATCAGACAGATCCAACTCAGCTCCATCAGTATCAGACAGATCCAACTCAGCTCCATCAGTATCAGACAGATCCAACTCAGCTCCATCAGTATCAGACAGATCCAACTCAGCTCCATCAGTATCAGACAGATCCAACTCAGCTCCATCAATATCAGACAGATCCAACTCAGCTCCATCAGTATCAGACAGATCCAAGTCAGCTCCATCAGTATCAGACAGATCCAACTCAGCTCCATCAGTATCAGACAGATCCAACTCAGCTCCATCAGTATCAGACAGATCCAACTCAGCTCCATCAGTATCAGACAGATCCAACTCAGCTCCATCAGTATCAGACAGATCCAACTCAGCTCCATCAGTATCAGACAGATCCAACTCAGCTCCATCAGTATCAGACAGATCCAACTCAGCTCCATCAGTATCAGACAGATCCAACTCAGCTCCATCAATATCAGACAGATCCAACTCAGCTCCATCAGTATCAGAGTGATTTTGAATGGAAATGTAATGTTTATGAAACAATTGTTAGTGCATCGAATCATATGGAATCATATCAATTCGTTCCACTAATCAAACCGAATCATCTCAAAATAAAATGATAATTCCTGTATTGTATAGCAGCCCATGTACTGCGTCCTATTCTCTCCACCCTCAGGTCTCCTCACCCCACGGCAGGGTGCCCTGACAAAAACACTGCGTCCTATTCTCTCCACCCGCAGGTCTCCTCACCCCACGGCAGGGTGCCCTGACAAAAACACTGCTTCCTATTCTCTCCACCCTCAGGTCTCCTCACCCCACGGCAGGGTGCCCTGACAAAAACACTGCGTCCTATTCTCTCCACCCGCAGGTCTCCTCACCCCACGGCAGGGTGCCCTGACAAAAACACTGCTTCCTATTCTCTCCACCCTCAGGTCTCCTCACCCCACGGCAGGGTGCCCTGACAAAAACACTGTGTCCTATTCTCTCCACCTTCAGGTCTCCTCACCCCACGGCAGGGTGCCCTGACAAAAACACTGCGTCCTATTCTCTCCACCCTCAGTTCTCCTCACCACACGGCAGGGTGCCCTGACAAAAACACTGCGTCCTATTCTCTCCACCCGCAGGTCTCCTCACCCCACGGCAGGGTGCCCTGAAATGTCACAATAAAGACTGTGTGGGATACTCAGTCAGCATTTAGGAGATGCACACATCTCTGTCCCGGTTTCTCAAGTCAATGAGACTGCATTAACAACACACACCCCATTTATCTCTCTTCACCGATGGAAGTCTGATGCTGGTCTGCTGTGGTAAGACCGTAGCGAAGGAGTGAGATTGTTTATCTACGGCGGCGGCGGCTAGACCCTCACAGAACAGAAGAAAACAGAAGAGAAGATACCAGATAAGACACTAGTAGTAACCACAGAGAGCCTCCGATAGAGACCAGTAGTAACCACAGAGAGCCTCCTATAGAGACTAGTAATAACCACAGAGAGCCTCCGATAGAGACTAGTAGTAA
Source organism: Salvelinus fontinalis (assembly GCF_029448725.1). NCBI lineage: Eukaryota > Metazoa > Chordata > Actinopteri > Salmoniformes > Salmonidae > Salvelinus > Salvelinus fontinalis. The sequence continues at coordinate 38,500,531 of NC_074688.1, forward strand.
CCACAGAGAGCCTCCGATAGAGACTAGTAGTAACCACAGAGAGCCTCCGATAGAGACTAGTAGTAACCACAGAGAGCCTCCGATAGAGACTAGTAGTAACCACAGAGAGCCTCCTATAGAGACTAGTAATAACCACAGAGAGCCTCCTATAGAGACTAGTAATAACCACAGAGAGCCTCCTATAGAGACTAGTAATAACCACAGAGAGCCTCCGATAGAGACTAGTAATAACCACAGAGAGCCTCCTATAGAGACCAGTAGTAACCACAGAGAGCCTCCTATAGAGACCAGTAGTAACCACAGAGAGCCTCCTATAGAGACTAGTAGTAACCACAGAGAGCCTCCTATAGAGACTAGTAATAACCACAGAGAGCCTCCTATAGAGACTAGTAATAACCACAGAGAGCCTCCTATAGAGACTAGTAATAACCACAGAGAGCCTCCTATAGAGACTAGTAGTAACCACAGAGAGCCTCCTATAGAGACTAGTAGTAACCACAGAGAGCCTCCTATAGAGACTAGTAGTAACCACAGAGAGCCTCCTATAGAGACTAGTAATAACCACAGAGAGCCTCCTATAGAGACTAGTAATAACCACAGAGAGCCTCCTATAGAGACTAGTAATAACCACAGAGAGCCTCCTATAGAGACTAGTAATAACCACAGAGAGCCTCCTATAGAGACTAGTAATAACCACAGAGAGCCTCCTATAGAGACCAGTAGTAACCACAGAGAGCCTCCTATAGAGACTAGTAATAACCACAGAGAGCCTCCTATAGAGACTAGTAATAACCACAGAGAGCCTCCTATAGAGACCAGTAGTAACCACAGAGAGCCTCCTATAGAGACTAGTAATAACCACAGAGAGTGTATGCTGACTTGTCACCCTCATATAGAAAGAGACAGAGATGAGCCACAGCTGCCTACAATACCAGGACCAATCTACTAGATCTGTCATTATGGTAGGTGGTAAACCACCTTGGTCTGTATACATGGAGTATATAAACATCTCTTTTTCAGGACCCTGTCTTTCAAAGATAATTCGTGAAAATCCAAATAACTTCACAGATCTTCATTGTAAAGGGTTTAACCTGTTGGGGATGGGGGCGCTGTTTAGACTATTTATGCTAATGTGGCTAATTTTTTAAACGGCTTCCCACAAAATCCTTGATCGTACAATATGCATATTATTATTATTATTGGATAGAAAACAGTCTATAGTTTCTATAGGAGTTGAAATTTTGTCTCTAAGTGGAACAGAGCCCATTCTACAGCAATTTCCCTGACATGGAGTCAGATTTGAGAAACGTTGGCCACTTTTCTGAAGTCATTTAAACGGGCACTGTCGTTGCTATGACTATACGGACACTTCTTACGTCTTCCCCTGGATGCCTTTACGTGATGACGATTCCAACGGGCTCGATTGCTCGTTCACAGGCCCTACAAATGAAAAAAACCTTTAGCTAGCAAGTCTTTTCTTGCTGCGTAACGCGCGTGGAAGACACCGACCCTCTCCTGTTCCAAGCGTTAGTTTAGCCTGTTATATTTCTCCGGTCATCTTTTCACTCGTTATAGGAGTTACAAACATCACAAAGTAGTTAATTTAAAGCGTTTTATAGCAATTTATATCCGTTTAGTGCGATTTTGGGACATTTATTTTTGCAACGATGTGAAAAGTTGGGCACGCTTTTCAGTTCATCCCGAACGTAGTTGACATTTCCACATGGCAAGAGGACAGCTTTCCACCAAAAGACGATTTCTCCCAAGAAAGGATCCTTTGCCCAAGATACTGATGGAAGAACAGCTCAAGGTAGGACATTTTTATTATGATAAATCGTGTTTCTGTCGAAACATTTTAGTGGCTTAGGACGCCATGTTTTTTGACGTAGCTTCGCTTGGCGCAAACTGTATTGAAAAGTAAGGATAAATTAAAAAATGTAATAACGCAATTGTATTAAGAATTAAATTGTCTATCAATCCCTGTCCACCCTATATTTTTTAGTCACGTTTATGAGTATTTATGTATAAGAGTAGATCACTGTCTAAGTGGCGCAAGGACGTTTTCTTTACCAGCTTGTCTACATTTCACATTGTCTAACCATGATTTTGGTGGCTAAATATAAACATTTTCGATCAAACTGTATATGCATGTTGTAATGTGATGTTACAGGAGTGTCATCGGAAGAATTCTGAGAAGGTTAGTGAAAAAATTAATATCTTTTGGCGATGTTGACTTTTATCGCTCACTTTGGCTAGAATCAATGCTGGGCTGCTAATTGCTATGTGCTAAGCTAATATAACGATTTATTGTGTTTTCGCTGTAAGACACTTAGAAAATCTGAAATATTGTCTGTATTCACAGGATCTGTGTCTTTCGATTCGTGTATGCTGTGTATTTTTACGAAATGTTTGATGATTAGTAGTTAGGTAAACACGTTGCTCATTGTAATTATTCTAGTCCATTTGTGATGGTGGGTGCAATTGTAAACTATGCCATATACCTGAAATATGCACTTTTTTCTAACAAAACCTATCCCATACCATAAATATGTTATCAGACTGTCATCTAATGAGTTTTTTTGTTGGTTAGGGGCTATAAATATCTTAGTTTAGCCGAATTGGTGATGGCTACTGGTGTTGGTGGACAAATAAAAGATGGTGGATTATGCTAATGTGTTTTTAGGTAATAGATGTACATCTTTACATATTGTGTCTTCCCTGTAAAACATTTTAAAAATCGGAAATGTTGACTGGATTCATAAGATCTGTGTCTTTCATTAGCTGTATTGGACTTTAATGTGTGAAAGTTAAATATTTTAAAAAAATATTTTTTTTGAATTTCGCGGCACTGGTTTTTCAGTGGGGGGGGGGGGGGGGGGGTGTGCCGCTAGCGCCACGCTGATCCTAGACAGGTTAAACACTGTTTCCCATGCTTGTTCAATGAACCATGAACAATTAATTAACATGCACCTGTGGAACGGTGACACTAAAAGCTTACAGACGTTAGGCAATTAAGGTCACAGTTATGAAAACTTAGGACACTAAAGAGGACTTTCTACTGACACTGAAAAACACCAAAAGAAAGATGCCCATCTGTGTGAGCTCTGCTCATCTGTGTGAACGTGCCTTAGGCATGCTGCAAGGAGGCATGAGGACTGCAGCTGTGGCGAGGGCAATAAATTGCAATGTCCGTACTGTGAGACGCCTAAGACAGCGCTACAGGGAGACAGGACGGACAGCCGATCGTCCGCGCAGTGGCAGACCACGTGTAACAACACCTGCACAGGATCGATACATCCGAACATCACACCTGCGTGACAGGTACAGGATGGCAACAACAACTGCCCGAGTTACACCAGGAACGCACAATCCCTCCATCAGTACTCAGACTGTCCGCAATAGACTGAGGCAGGATTGAGGGCTTGTAGGCCTGTTGTAAGGCAGGTCCTCACCGGCAACAACGCCGCCTATGGGCACAAACACACTGTCGCTGGACCAGACAGGACTGGCAAAAAGTGCTCTTCACTGACAAGTCGTGGTTTTGTCTCACCAGGGGTGATGGTCGGATTCTCCTTTATCGTCGAAGGAAATGAGCGTTACACCGAGGCCTGTACTCTGGAGCAGGATCATCATCCTGACATGACCCTCCAGTATGACAATGCCACCAGCCATACTGCTCGTTCTGTGCGTGATTTCCTGCAAGACAGGAATGTCAGTGTTCTGCCATTGCCAGCGAAGAGCCCGGATCTCAATCCCAGTGAGAGCGTCTGGTACCTGTTGGATCAGGAGTGAGGGCTAGGGCCATAATGCAGCTGGTGGCCACACCAGATACTGATTGTAGCTTTTGACCCCCCCCCCCCCCCCCCTTTATTCAGGGACACATTCAATTTCTGTTAGTCACATGTCTGTGGAACTTGTTCAGTTTGTCTCAGTTGTTGAATCTTATGTTCATACAAATATTTACACAGGTTAAGTTTATTTTATCTAACGGGATGCCACCCGGAACGGTTCCGTATTTCACTGAAAGAATAAACGTCTTGTTTGAGATGATAGTTTCCGGAATCTAACATATTAATGACCTAAGGCTTGTATTTCTGTGTGTTATTATTGTAATGACCCGGCTGGGTCATAAAGGGAAAAGAGACGGACTCTAGGTGTGCAGGTCAGAACACAGGTTTATTCATAAACTGGGCTATTGTTCCGGCCACAACCCACGCCGCTAAATGCCGAACGTACACAATGTTACCCTGTCGGGTCAAGAGTCACTCTCATAGGAACAGATCAAGGCACGAACAGAAGAGAGCGAACAATGAGACAGTAATCCCTATTTATGCATTTCCAAATCCCGCGGTATTACCCATCATACCCCCCCAACCTTTCCATCTGTCCTGACATATTCAACCCCTGCTAGTAGCCATGAGAACCATAACACACCCACAAACACAGAACACAATACCGGGTCGTTACATAGCCCCCCCCTTTCTAAACCCTAGCCCCTAGGGTTACACAACAAAATCCTTAAAACGACCCGGAGGTCGCATCAGTCTCTTGGGCCTCCCCGTGACTCTCAGCGGTGGCCCCCCAGAACGCTCCTCTGCCCCAATGTCATTTCCAGCGCCCTCCGAAGAAGCAGCCCCCTCCCCAGGCTCAGGTTGTGCTAGAGTCTCTTCGTTAGACTGTTCCCGTGGGCTCACATCAGAGCCCTCACTCCCATTCCCTACCGTTTTCCTCCCTCTGTAGGGTGCCAATCGATCCCGGTGGACCACCACCTTCCTGCTCCGTGGGGGAACCTCCACCCGGTACGTCACCTCCCCCACTCTCTCTATCACCAGACACGGCCCCACCCATGCACTGTCCAGCTTTGGGCACCGCCCCTTCTTGCGCGTGGGGTTGTGAAGCCACACACATTCTCCCGCTCCAAAGTGCCTCCCCCTAGCGCGCGAGTCGTAGTGGCGCTTTTGGCGCACCCCTGCGTTTTCGAGTTGCTCTCTTGCGAAGGTGTGAGCCGCTTCTAACCGGTTCTGCAGACGACACACATAGTTCGGGCCAGGCAAAACCCCGTCGTCATTATCAGGAGGGTGGCCAAACGTCAGTTCGGCTGGGGTGCGCAACTCACGACCTAACATTAGTAGTGCTGGGGAGCACGCAGTCGATTCTTGAACAGCCGACCTACACGCCATAAGAATAAACGGTAAGTGGGTGTCCCAATCTCTCTGGTGTTTTGAGGTAACGATGGCCAGCTGCTGTGCTAATGTTCTGTTAAATCTTTCCACCAGCCCATCGCTCTGCGGGTGAAGCGGAGTAGTGCGCGTCTTCTCTGCGCCTAACCGTCTACACAACTCTGAGAACACCCGTGACTCGAAGTTTCTTCCCTGGTCGCTGTGAATAGACTGTGGCACCCCAAACCGACTGATTATTCCCCCCACCAACGCATCAGCTATTGTCCCCGCCTCCTGGTCTGGGAGAGCGTAAGCCTCCGGCCACTTGGTGAAGTAGTCCATGGCGGTTAGAATCCACCTGTTACCGCTGTCTGTGGTTGGAAACGGCCCTACTATGTCTACCCCCAGTCTCTCCATGGGCTCCCCTACTGGGAATTGTTGTAGGAGGGCGTGTGACTGACCTGGAGGTCCTTTTTTAGCGGCACACTCGTCGCACTGCCTACAAAAGTCCTCCACATCCCTCCTGTGCCTTGCCCAATAGAAGCCTTTACGCATGCGCTTTAACGTTTTGGAGACCCCAAAATGCCCTGCGCCTACTCCCCCATGAAGCTGCTGTAACACGCTTCCCTGCAGCCTTTTGGGCACCACTACCTGCCACGTAATTTCTCCAGTCGCTGGCTTTTTCCACCCCCTCTGGAGCACTCCCTCAGCCACTCTAAGGACTGTGAATTTAGCCCACAGTCCTTTGGTGACTGGTGATAGAGGGGCTACTTCCCCCCACGGCGGTCGTCTTCTCTCTTCCACCCACCGCAGCACAGGACGCAGCTCTGCGTCCTCCTCCTGGCGACGCCTCCACTCCCCAACGTCCACAGCCTCAAGCTCCCGGCACTCTGCCACACTCAGCTGACTCACCGTGGCGGTGACTCCCTCCTCCCTGCACAGTTCTCTCTCTCGCTCCACCCGTTTGGCGCAGTACCCACAGCCATCCTCAGCACACGGGCGGCGGGACAAGGCGTCCGCATTGCTGTGGCGAAGGCCGGCTCTGTGCTCCACCTGGAAGTCGTAGGGTTGTAGCTCCTCCAGCCAGCGGGCAATCTGACCCTCTGGCTCCTTGAAGGAGAGAAGCCACTGCAGGGCGGAGTGATCCGTCCGGACCACAAACGGCAGGCCCCCCAGGTAGTACTTGAAATGGCGTACTGCTGCCACGACAGCCAAAAGCTCTCTCCTTGTCACGCAGTAGCGTTTTTCAGCCTTATCAAAAGTCCTGCTGTAATAAGCTACTACGTGTTCCCCATCAGGACCCCGCTGAGCCAGCACAGCCCCCAACCCCTCATTGCTTGCGTCGGTGTCCAGGATGAACGGACGGTTCGGGTCTGGTGAGGCCAGGACAGGGGCCTCCATCAGGGCCCGTTTGAGGGCCTCAAACGCCCGCTGGTGCTCTTCGGTCCACTGAAAAACAGTGTCCTCCTTGAGTAGCTGGTTCAAAGGAGCCGCTACCCCCGCAAACCCCTTCACAAACCTACGATAGTAGGATGCCAGTCCCAGGAAGCTCTTAACCTCTTTTTTTCCCCCTGGAACTGGCCACCCCCTCACAGCCTCTACTTTGTCTGGCATCGTGCTGATGCCCTCACCACCCAGCTGATGCCCCAGGAACGCCACCTCCCTTTGCATGAAATGGCACTTTCCCGGATGTAATTTTAGCCCCGCCCCCGAGATTCTCTCCAACACTCGCCTAATTGCCCCCAGTGCCCCCTCAAACGATGTGCCGTGCACCAATATGTCGTCTAGGTACACAACACACTCGTCTCTCGGAACCCCCGCCAGCACTCTGTCCATGAGCCTCTCAAAGGTGGCAGGAGCATTACAGAGCCCGAAGCACAGCACCTTGAACTGCCAATGGCCCCTATCTGTGGAGAAGGCCGTTTTTTCACGTGCCCCTGGCGAGAGGGGCACCTGCCAGTAGCCACTGCGCAGATCAAGGGAGGAGAACCACGAGGACCCTCTCACGTGGTCTAGCGACTCATCAATCCTCGGTAGGGGATAAGAGTCTTTAGTGGTGACAGAATTTAGGCCCCTGTAGTCAACACAAAACCTAAGTTTACCCCCTTTCTTAGGCACCATGACGACCGGCGCGGACCATGGGCTATCTGATGGCTCAATGAAATCAGCCCGCAACATGTCAACAATAGCTGTGTCTGCTGCTTCCCTCCTGGCAAGGGGAATACGACGGGGCCGAATTTTAATGGGTCGGGCGTCCCCAGTGTCTATTTCGTGCTGAACTAGGTGTGTTTGTCCTACCTCATCTTCCCCCCAAGCGAAGCTATCTTTAAAGTCCAACAGCAGCTGCTTTAACTGTCTCTGTTGTCCCTCATCCAGACCCTGACAGTTCTTCAGCCACACAGCCTCGACGGCGTCGATAGCTTCCTCCTTCCCCCCGTCGGGCTGATGGGTTGAAGGGGCCAGTGTGTTTTGGGCTACTGGGCTGCCTGTGCCTGCACCATGATGGGGAGTGAAGGCCGTCGCCGCCGGAGACAGCTGCTGGGATGGCACAACGACCAAGGGAGCAGCCGGGATGACCGGTGGAGTTTCTGCAAGCTTGGAGGAAGACGGAGGAACAGCCCTGCCCCCTGCTGGCCCTCCCGAAGGCGACATTCCCACTGTGGGCCCCCCCGACAGCCTCAAAGTACCTGACGCTAAGTCCAACTGAGCCCCACAGTTTTTCAAAAAGTCCATTCCCAGTATACAGGGGTCCTGCACCGCTGCTACCCACACCGGACACCCCACAGTTCTCCCCCCCACAGTCACAGATAGCTGACACTTCCCTAACATGGGGGCTAGCTCCCCCGTGACAGTCCGTAGCTGGACATGGGTCGGCTCCACCCGCACCCCAACAGGTAGTATGTCTGGTCTCACCAGGGTTACTGTAGAGCCCGTGTCGACCAGGGCCAAACATTCCACCCCCTCTACCTTGACGACGACATTGCAGAAGTCCCCAACGGTGGTACGTCCCACCACAACTACCGGACTAGGAAACACGGCGGCAGCTACACCCTGGGGGAGCAGGACCCCACCCTCTTGTCTGCGCTGCTGGGTACCTCCTTTGCTTACAGTGGGTTCGGGGGCGGGGGGGTGGGCCCGCGCTGCCCCCCTGCGCGAGAACCCGTTGTCGTTTCCCTGGTGACGGGGGAATCTGCCACACTCCCGCTGAATGTGGCCAGGTTGGCCACAACCCCAGCAGACAATAGGAGTTGAGCTGACACTGCGACGTTGCCTGGAGCCCCTCTCCATGACAAGCGAAGCAGTCTTGACCAGCCCGCCCAACTCGTCAACCCACTCTGGCTTTGTGACCCCTGGCACCCCAGCCACCGCTGCTCTCACCTCTGGTTGACTGGTGACTTCCACTCTCACTCCCTCACCCCAGATCAGCTCCCTCTTCCTGGCTATCTCCACTGCAGCCTGCAGAGATGGTGGGTCCGCCATCTGAACATGCTTACCCAGTTCGGTGGAAGAGAGCGCTCTAATAAAACTGTCCCGTGCCAGCTCGTCTTGCACCCCAATCGGCATAGTTGCATAAGCCCGCCTGGTCAGGCTCAGAATACCACTTGCCAACGCCTTTAATGATTCCCCCTGAAGTCTCTTTTTGTTACACAGTTCAATACGCAGCATGTTGGGCTGCGCGTCGCTGCCGAAACGGCCCCCCAATGCCTCCACTAGCGCACCGTAGTCGCCCCTATCGCCCGGGGCTAGCGTTAGCAGGCATTCCGACGCCTCCTCCGCCAGGCTCAGGGCAAGCTGTAACGCTTTCGTCTCGTCAGACCACCTCCCGGCTCTAGCCAACAACTCGAATTGAGTGAAAAAAACTTCCCATTTACCTTGTCCATTGAACTTTGGTAGTTTAGCCGCTACCGTGGCTAATGGCAATAGGTCGCCGCCATCTCTGTTTACCTTAGCAGGCCCAGCCATTTCCGCACCCGGTGACGTCGATATCCCCGTCGCCGTGACGTCAGCTCTCGAGCGATGCGAAGGAAAACCCGCCAGTTCTGCCATCTTGCTGACTGACAATTTAACTCCCGCCATGTGGCTCTCCAGCTTCCCTACGGCAGTCGCCGCCTGACCCTCCCGACCGGGTACCCCCGAGCCCACAACGGACACCTTGTCCGACTCTTCCTTAATTTTCCGCCTCGCCCCAAGCGACATGACCGTAGATGCGAGTCACGCTAAAGCCAACCCGGCCTATACTGAACAGCTAACTCGCCTAGTCACGATCCCGTAGTTCGAAAGCACTTCTGACACCAATGTAATGACCCGGCTGGGTCATAAAGGGAAAAGAGACGGACTCTAGGTGTGCAGGTCAGAACACAGGTTTATTCATAAACTGGGCTATTGTTCCGGCCACAACCCACGCCGCTAAATGCCGAACGTACACAATGTTACCCTGTCGGGTCAAGAGTCACTCTCATAGGAACAGATCAAGGCACGAACAGAAGAGAGCGAACAATGAGACAGTAATCCCTATTTATGCATTTCCAAATCCCGCGGTATTACCCATCATACCCCCCCAACCTTTCCATCTGTCCTGACATATTCAACCCCTGCTAGTAGCCATGAGAACCATAACACACCCACAAACACAGAACACAATACCGGGTCGTTACATTATGTTATAATTAAGTCTATGATTTGATAGAGCAGTCTGATAGAGCGGTGGTAGGCACCAGCAGGCTCGTAAGCATTCATTCAAACAGCACTTTCCTGCGTTTTGCCAGCAGCTCTTCGTTGTGCTTCAAGCATTGCGCTGTTTATGACTTCAAGCCTATCAACTCCCGAGATTAGGCTGGTGTAACCGATGTGAAATGGCTAGCTAGTTAGCGGGGTGCGCGCTAATAGCGTTTCAAACGTCACTCGTTCTGACACTTGGAGTAGTTGTTCCCCTTGTTCTGCATGGGTAACGCTGCTTCGATGGTGGCTGTTGTCGATGTGTTCCTGGTTCGAGCCCAGGTAGCGGCGAGGAAAAGGATGGAAGCGATACTGTTACACTGGCAATACTAAAGTGCCTATAAGAACATCCAATAGTCAAAAGGTATATGAAATACAAATGGTATAGAGAGAAATAGTCCTATAATAACTACAACCTAAAACTTCTTACCTGGGAATATTGAAGACTCCTGTTAAAAGGAACCACCAGCTTTCATATGTTCTCATGTTCTGAGCAAGGAACTTAAACGTTAGCTTTCTTACATGGCACATATTGCACTTGTACTTTCTTCTCCAACACTTTGTTTTTGCATTATTTAAACCAAATTGAACATGTTTCATTATTTATTTGAGGCTAAATTGATTTTATTGATGTATTAAGTTAAAATAAGTGTTCATTCAGTATTGTCGTAATTGTCATTATTACAAATACAATTTTTTTTTTAATCGTCCGATTGAATCGGTATCGGCTTTTTAGGCCCTCCAATAATCGGTATCGGCGTTGAAAAATCATAATCGGTCGACCTCTAGTTTCATTTGTGTGAGTGGTAAACCTCTGTGGTTGTTGTTGAAAAGCGCTCGTCAGAGTGACAGTTCTGTGCTGTCTAGCCTGTCTAGGAGGCTGTAGTCCCTGTGATATAGAGAGTGACAGTGCTGTCTAGGAGGCTGTAGTCCCTGTGATATAGAGAGTGACAGTGCTGTCTAGGAGGCTGTAGTCCCTGTGATATAGAGAGTGACAGTGCTGTCTAGGAGGCTGTAGTCCCTGTGATATAGAGAGTGACAGTGCTGTCTAGAAGGCTGTAGTCCCTGTGATATAGAGAGTGACAGTGCTGTCTAGAAGGCTGTAGTCCCTGTGATATAGAGAGTGACAGTGCTGTCTAGGAGGCTGTAGTCCCTGTGATATAGAGAGTGACAGTGCTGTCTAGGAGGCTGTAGTCCCTGTGATATAGAGAGTGACAGTGCTGTCTAGGAGGCTGTAGTCCCTGTGATATAGAGAGTGACAGTGCTGTCTAGGAGGCTGTAGTCCCTGTGATATAGAGAGTGACAGTGCTGTCTAGGAGGCTGTAGTCCCTGTGATATAGAGAGTGACAGTGCTGTCTAGGAGGCTGTAGTCCCTGTGATATAGAGAGTGACAGTGCTGTCTAGGAGGCTGTAGTCCCTGTGATATAGAGAGTGACAGTGCTGTCTAGGAGGCTGTAGTCCCTGTGATATAGAGAGTGACAGTGCTGTCTAGGAGGCTGTAGTCCCTGTGATATAGAGAGTGACAGTGCTGTCTAGGAGGCTGTAGTCCCTGTGATATAGAGAGTGACAGTGCTGTCTAGGAGGCTGTAGTCCCTGTGATATAGAGAGTGACAGTGCTGTCTAGGAGGCTGTAGTCCCTGTGATATAGAGAGTGACAGTGCTGTCTAGGAGGCTGTAGTCCCTGTGATATAGAGAGTGACAGTGCTGTCTAGGAGGCTGTAGTCCCTGTGATATAGAGAGTGACAGTGCTGTCTAGGAGGCTGTAGTCCCTGTGATATAGAGAGTGACAGTGCTGTCTAGGAGGCTGTAGTCCCTGTGATATAGAGAGTGACAGTGCTGTCTAGGAGGCTGTAGTCCCTGTGATATAGAGAGTGACAGTGCTGTCTAGGAGGCTGTAGTCCCTGTGATATAGAGAGTGACAGTGCTGTCTAGGAGGCTGTAGTCCCTGTGATATAGAGAGTGACAGTGCTGTCTAGGAGGCTGTAGTCCCTGTGATATAGAGAGTGACAGTGCTGTCTAGGAGGCTGTAGTCCCTGTGATATAGAGAGTGACAGTGCTGTCTAGGAGGCTGTAGTCCCTGTGATATAGAGAGTGACAGTGCTGTCTAGGAGGCTGTAGTCCCTGTGATATAGAGAGTGACAGTGCTGTCTAGGAGGCTGTAGTCCCTGTGATATAGAGAGTGACAGTGCTGTCTAGGAGGCTGTAGTCCCTGTGATATAGAGAGTGACAGTGCTGTCTAGGAGGCTGTAGTCCCTGTGATATAGAGAGTGACAGTGCTGTCTAGCCTGTCTAGGAGGCTGTAGTCCCTGTGATATAGAGAGTGACAGTGCTGTCTAGCCTGTCTAGGAGGCTGTAGTCCCTGTGATATAGAGAGTGACAGTGCTGTCTAGCCTGTCTAGGAGGCTGTAGTCCCTGTGATATAGAGAGTGACAGTGCTGTCTAGGAGGCTGTAGTCTCTGTGATATAGAGAGTGACAGTGCTGGCTAGCCTGTCTAGGAGGCTGTAGTCCCTGTGATATAGAGAGTGACAGTGCTGGCTAGCCTGTCTAGGAGGCTGTAGTCTCTGTGATAGAGAGTGACAGTGCTGTCTAGGAGGCTGTAGTCCCTGTGATAGAGAGTGACAGTGCTGTCTAGGAGGCTGTAGTCCCTGTGATAGAGAGTGACAGTGCTGTCTAGGAGGCTGTAGTCCCTGTGATATAGAGAGTGACAGTGCTGTCTAGCCTGTCTAGGAGGCTGTAGTCCCTGTGATATAGAGAGTGACAGTGCTGTCTAGGAGGCTGTAGTCCCTGTGATATAGAGAGTGACAGTGCTGTCTAGGAGGCTGTAGTCCCTGTGATATAGAGAGTGACAGTGCTGTCTAGCCTGTCTAGGAGGCTGTAGTCCCTGTGATATAGAGAGTGACAGTGCTGGCTAGGAGGCTGTAGTCTCTGTGATATAGAGAGTGACAGTGCTGGCTAGCCTGTCTAGGAGGCTGTAGTCCCTGTGATATAGAGAGTGACAGTGCTGGCTAGCCTGTCTAGGAGGCTGTAGTCTCTGTGATATAGAGAGTGACAGTGCTGTCTAGGAGGCTGTAGTCCCTGTGATATAGAGAGTGACAGTGCTGTCTAGGAGGCTGTAGTCCCTGTGATATAGAGAGTGACAGTGCTGTCTAGGAGGCTGTAGTCCCTGTGATATAGAGAGTGACAGTGCTGTCTAGGAGGCTGTAGTCCCTGTGATATAGAGAGTGACAGTGCTGTCTAGGAGGCTGTAGTCCCTGTGATATAGAGAGTGACAGTGCTGTCTAGGAGGCTGTAGTCCCTGTGATATAGAGAGTGACAGTGCTGTCTAGGAGGCTGTAGTCCCTGTGATATAGAGAGTGACAGTGCTGTCTAGGAGGCTGTAGTCCCTGTGATATAGAGAGTGACAGTGCTGTCTAGGAGGCTGTAGTCCCTGTGATATAGAGAGTGACAGTGCTGTCTAGGAGGCTGTAGTCCCTGTGATATAGAGAGTGACAGTGCTGTCTAGGAGGCTGTAGTCCCTGTGATATAGAGAGTGACAGTGCTGTCTAGGAGGCTGTAGTCCCTGTGATATAGAGAGTGACAGTGCTGTCTAGGAGGCTGTAGTCCCTGTGATATAGAGAGTGACAGTGCTGTCTAGGAGGCTGTAGTCCCTGTGATATAGAGAGTGACAGTGCTGTCTAGGAGGCTGTAGTCCCTGTGATATAGAGAGTGACAGTGCTGTCTAGGAGGCTGTAGTCCCTGTGATATAGAGAGTGACAGTGCTGTCTAGGAGGCTGTAGTCCCTGTGATATAGAGAGTGACAGTGCTGTCTAGGAGGCTGTAGTCCCTGTGATATAGAGAGTGACAGTGCTGTCTAGGAGGCTGTAGTCCCTGTGATATAGAGAGTGACAGTGCTGTCTAGGAGGCTGTAGTCCCTGTGATAGAGAGTGACAGTGCTGTCTAGGAGGCTGTAGTCCCTGTGATATAGAGAGTGACAGTGCTGTCTAGGAGGCTGTAGTCCCTGTGATATAGAGAGTGACAGTGCTGTCTAGGAGGCTGTAGTCCCTGTGATATAGAGAGTGACAGTGCTGTCTAGGAGGCTGTAGTCCCTGTGATATAGAGAGTGACAGTGCTGTCTAGGAGGCTGTAGTCCCTGTGATATAGAGAGTGACAGTGCTGTCTAGCCTGTCTAGGAGGCTGTAGTCCCTGTGATATAGAGAGTGACAGTGCTGTCTAGGAGGCTGTAGTCCCTGTGATATAGAGAGTGACAGTGCTGTCTAGCCTGTCTAGGAGGCTGTAGTCCCTGTGATATAGAGAGTGACAGTGCTGTCTAGCCTGTCTAGGAGGCTGTAGTCCCTGTGATATAGAGAGTGACAGTGCTGTCTAGCCTGTCTAGGAGGCTGTAGTCCCTGTGATATAGAGAGTGACAGTGCTGTCTAGGAGGCTGTAGTCTCTGTGATATAGAGAGTGACAGTGCTGTCTAGGAGGCTGTAGTCCCTGTGATATAGAGAGTGACAGTGCTGTCTAGGAGGCTGTAGTCCCTGTGATATAGAGAGTGACAGTGCTGGCTAGCCTGTCTAGGAGGCTGTAGTCCCTGTGATATAGAGAGTGACAGTGCTGTCTAGGAGGCTGTAGTCCCTGTGATATAGAGAGTGACAGTGCTGTCTAGGAGGCTGTAGTCCCTGTGATATAGAGAGTGACAGTGCTGTCTAGGAGGCTGTAGTCCCTGTGATATAGAGAGTGACAGTGCTGTCTAGGAGGCTGTAGTCCCTGTGATATAGAGAGTGACAGTGCTGTCTAGCCTGTCTAGGAGGCTGTAGTCCCTGTGATATAGAGAGTGACAGTGCTGTCTAGGAGGCTGTAGTCCCTGTGATATAGAGAGTGACAGTGCTGGCTAGCCTGTCTAGGAGGCTGTAGTCCCTGTGATATAGAGAGTGACAGTGCTGGCTAGCCTGTCTAGGAGGCTGTAGTCCCTGTGATATAGAGAGTGACAGTGCTGGCTAGGAGGCTGTAGTCCCTGTGATATAGAGAGTGACAGTGCTGGCTAGCCTGTCTAGGAGGCTGTAGTCCCTGTGATATAGAGAGTGACAGTGCTGTCTAGGAGGCTGTAGTCCCTGTGATATAGAGAGTGACAGTGCTGTCTAGGAGGCTGTAGTCCCTGTGATATAGAGAGTGACAGTGCTGGCTAGCCTGTCTAGGAGGCTGTAGTCTCTGTGATATAGAGAGTGACAGTGCTGTCTAGCCTGTCTAGGAGGCTGTAGTCCCTGTGATATAGAGAGTGACAGTGCTGGCTAGCCTGTCTAGGAGGCTGTAGTCTCTGTGATATAGAGAGTGACAGTGCTGTCTAGCCTGTCTAGAAGGCTGTAGTCTCTGTGATATAGAGAGTGACAGTGCTGTCTAGCCTGTCTAGGAGGCTGTAGTCCCTGTGATATAGAGAGTGACAGTGCTGGCTAGCCTGTCTAGGAGGCTGTAGTCCCTGTGATATAGAGAGTGACAGTGCTGTCTAGGAGGCTGTAGTCTCTGTGATATAGAGAGTGACAGTGCTGTCTAGCCTGTCTAGGAGGCTGTAGTCCCTGTGATATAGAGAGTGACAGTGCTGGCTAGCCTGTCTAGGAGGCTGTAGTCCCTGTGATATAGAGAGTGACAGTGCTGGCTAGCCTGTCTAGGAGGCTGTAGTCCCTGTGATATAGAGAGTGACAGTGCTGGCTAGCCTGTCTAGGGGGCTGTAGTCCCTGTGATATAGAGAGTGACAGTGCTGTCTAGCCTGTCTAGAAGGCTGTAGTCTCTGTGATATAGAGAGTGACAGTGCTGGCTAGGAGGCTGTAGTCCCTGTGATATAGAGAGTGACAGTGCTGGCTAGCCTGTCTAGGAGGCTGTAGTCCCTGTGATATAGAGAGTGACAGTGCTGGCTAGCCTGTCTAGGAGGCTGTAGTCCCTGTGATATAGAGAGTGACAGTGCTGGCTAGGAGGCTGTAGTCCCTGTGATATAGAGAGTGACAGTGCTGGCTAGGAGGCTGTAGTCCCTGTGATATAGAGAGTGACAGTGCTGTCTAGGAGGCTGTAGTCCCTGTGATATAGAGAGTGACAGTGCTGGCTAGCCTGTCTAGGAGGCTGTAGTCTCTGTGATATAGAGAGTGACAGTGCTGTCTAGCCTGTCTAGGAGGCTGTAGTCTCTGTGATATAGAGAGTGACAGTGCTGTCTAGCCTGTCTAGGAGGCTGTAGTCCCTGTGATATAGAGAGTGACAGTGCTGTCTAGCCTGTCTAGGAGGCTGTAGTCCCTGTGATATAGAGAGTGACAGTGCTGTCTAGCCTGTCTAGGAGGCTGTAGTCCCTGTGATATAGAGAGTGACAGTGCTGGCTAGCCTGTCTAGGAGGCTGTAGTCCCTGTGATATAGAGAGTGACAGTGCTGGCTAGGAGGCTGTAGTCCCTGTGATATAGAGAGTGACAGTGCTGTCTAGCCTGTCTAGGAGGCTGTAGTCCCTGTGATATAGAGAGTGACAGTGCTGGCTAGCCTGTCTAGGAGGCTGTAGTCCCTGTGATATAGAGAGTGACAGTGCTGGCTAGGAGGCTGTAGTCCCTGTGATATAGAGAGTGACAGTGCTGTCTAGCCTGTCTAGGAGGCTGTAGTCCCTGTGATATAGAGAGTGACAGTGCTGGCTAGCCTGTCTAGGAGGCTGTAGTCTCTGTGATATAGAGAGTGACAGTGCTGGCTAGGAGGCTGTAGTCCCTGTGATATAGAGAGTGACAGTGCTGTCTAGCCTGTCTAGGAGGCTGTAGTCCCTGTGATATAGAGAGTGACAGTGCTGGCTAGCCTGTCTAGGAGGCTGTAGTCCCTGTGATATAGAGAGTGACAGTGCTGGCTAGGAGGCTGTAGTCCCTGTGATATAGAGAGTGACAGTGCTGTCTAGCCTGTCTAGGAGGCTGTAGTCCCTGTGATATAGAGAGTGACAGTGCTGGCTAGCCTGTCTAGGAGGCTGTAGTCTCTGTGATATAGAGAGTGACAGTGCTGGCTAGGAGGCTGTAGTCCCTGTGATATAGAGAGTGACAGTGCTGGCTAGCCTGTCTAGGAGGCTGTAGTCCCTGTGATATAGAGAGTGACAGTGCTGGCTAGGAGGCTGTAGTCCCTGTGATATAGAGAGTGACAGTGCTGTCTAGCCTGTCTAGGAGGCTGTAGTCCCTGTGATATAGAGAGTGACAGTGCTGGCTAGCCTGTCTAGGAGGCTGTAGTCTCTGTGATATAGAGAGTGACAGTGCTGGCTAGGAGGCTGTAGTCCCTTGGGTCTGTTTATAAACAGAGATCCATATCTGATAACAGAGGAGCAGCCGTTTGAGCTCACCTCACATAACCCGACAAGTAAACCCAGGACTGAACCCAGACATCAGTAGTCAGACTAATGTTTCAGGTAGCCCGTACGCCCTCCCACCTATCTGTTTAATGTTTCAGGTAGCCCGTACGCCCTCCCACCTACCTGTTTAATGTTTCAGGTAGCCCGTACGCCCTCCCACCTACCTGTTTAATGTTTCAGGTAGCCCGTACGCCCTCCCACTTACCTGTCTAATGTTTCAGGTAGCCCGTACGCCCTCCCACCTATCTGTTTAATGTTTCAGGTAGCCCGTACGCCCTCCCACCTATCTGTCTAATGTTTCAGGTAGCCCGTACGCCCTCCCACCTATCTGTTTAATGTTTCAGGTAGCCCGTACGCCCTCCCACCTATCTGTCTAATGTTTCAGGTAGCCCGTACGCCCTCCCACCTATCTGTCTAATGTTTCAGGTAGCCCGTACGCCCTCCCACCTATCTGTTTAATGTTTCAGGTAGCCCGTACGCCCTCCCACCTATCTGTTTAATGTTTCAGGTAGCCCGTACGCCCTCCCACCTATCTGTCTAATGTTTCAGGTAGCCCGTACGCCCTCCCACCTATCTGTTTAATGTTTCAGGTAGCCCGTACGCCCTCCCACCTATCTGTCTAATGTTTCAGGTAGCCCGTACGCCCTCCCACCTATCTGTTTAATGTTTCAGGTAGCCCGTACGCCCTCCCACCTATCTGTCTAATGTTTCAGGTAGCCCGTACGCCCTCCCACCTATCTGTTTAATGTTTCAGGTAGCCCGTACGCCCTCCCACCTATCTGTCTAATGTTTCAGGTAGCCCGTACGCCCTCCCACCTATCTGTTTAATGTTTGAGGTAGCCCGCATGGAAAGAATACAGTAACTGACTGGTAATTCTGATTTGCCAACATATTGCGGCGGTAGGTAGCCTGGTGGTTAGAGGGTTGGGCCAGTAACCGAAAGGTTGCTAGATCGAATCCCCGAGCTGACAAGGTAAAAATCGGTCGTTCTGCCCCTGAACAAGGCAGTTAACCCACTGTTACTAGGCCGTCATTGTAAATAAGAATTTGTTCTTAACTGACTTGCCTAGTTAAAGGTTAAATAAAACATTTTGCCAGGGTCCGTGCCTTGGTGAAATGTACACTCCTGTAGATCTTGACAGTCAGGACAATCCCTGTCCTGCAAAGACATTTTTTTTATAGTTGGGGGAAAAACTTTTTTTTTTTCAAGCAGTAGGCATTTAGAATCAAAATGTTGAGCGGCATTACATGTCCCACGTACCTTCAAAATGATTCGGCAATCATAATTTATTTGAACAAACACTTTCCATCATTTGTAGCAATAAAGAAAGTTTGACAAAAGACAAATCCACCCCTATCGAATGGATACAAACTTTGTCGATCTTTTCTGAAATGTCTCATATCCGCCATTTCCATTACACATTGAATAAACCTGGGTCAATGGAAACCTGCCTACTGACAATGAGGCTTCATTGGGTTGGCCACTGCCTGGACTTCCTTGCAAGACTTTGAGAATTAAGTCGTTGGGGAGCAGAGGTAAAATACTTAATTTCACTGTGCTCATGTTTGAGACCAGAGATAGTTTAAATGAGTTCAATTAATTATTTCAGGTAACAAGCAATGAGTTTAATTTCCGAGACCCCTCTAAACCATTTCTGTGCTATTAGTTTGTTGGTACAGATATATTGACCTAATGAGTCCTCTTAGCTGAGACTGGCTCACAGGACAATACATGATATGGGCCAATAGCAGGAAGTGAGTAGGATGGTTTTAGTATGGTGGAAGTGTAACAAACAGTGGTGGGTCATAGGGGGTGAGGCTGGAGAGGGGCATAGAGGGAAACAGACAGGGGTAGTAATTCATCCTCCCAAGGGCCAGAGTTTTCATCCCTACGTTTACCGAGCGGAACGGCTAGGATATCGAGACGGGATCAGAGGGTAGTGAGATGTTTCAGCAAAGATAAAGACCACATTACAAACACAGACGCTTCCTCTCTCTACCCGGAAAACAGAGAGAGAGAAAAGAGAGAGAGGAGAGAGGAGAGGAAGAACCATTGCGCCTCTCATCTCTGAATTAATTCCTCCATCCTGCCGAAGAGCCATTCTGTGTCACAGAGGAGATTAGGGACGAGCACAGAGATATGGGGCAAAAAAATGGAAACTGGTAGCAGGGAGAGGGCGCTACGGGGATTAGTCATCTCCAGATGAGCAGCAGGGAGAGGGAGCTACGGGGATTAGTCATCTGGAGATGAGGAGCAGGGAGAGGGAGCTACGGGGATTAGTCATCTCCAGATAAGGAGCAGGGAGAGGGCGCTACGGGGATTAGTCATCTCCAGATGAGGAGCAGGGAGAAGGCGCTACGGGGATTAGTCATCTCCAGATGAGGAGCAGGGAGAAGGCGCTACGGGGATTAGTCATCTCCAGATGAGGAGCAGGGAGAGGGCGCTACGAGGATTAGTCATCTCCAGATGAGGAGCAGGGAGAAGGCGCTACGGGGATTAGTCATCTCCAGATGAGGAGCAGGGAGAGGGAGCTACGGGGATTAGTCATCTCCAGATGAGCAGCAGGGAGAGGGCGCTACGAGGATTAGTCATCTCCAGATGAGGAGCAGGGAGAGGAAGCTACAGGGATTAGTCATCCAGAGAGGAGGAGCAGGGAGAGGGCGCTACGGGGATTAGTCATCCAGAGAGGAGGAGCAGGGAGAGGGAGCTACGAGGATTAGTCATCTCCAGATGAGCAGCAGGGAGAGGGCGCTACGAGGATTAGTCATCTCCAGAGGAGGAGCGGGGAGAGGGAGCTACGGGGATTAGTCATCCAGAGAGGAGGAGCAGGGAGAGGGAGCTACAGGGATTAGTCATCCAGAGAGGAGGAGCGGGGAGAGGGCGCTACGGGGATTAGTCATCCAGAGAGGAGGAGCAGGGAGAGGGCGCTACGGGGATTAGTCATCTCCAGATGAGGAGCAGGGAGAGGGAGCTACGAGGATTAGTCATCCAGAGAGGAGGAGCAGGGAGAGGAAGCTACAGGGATTAGTCATCCAGAGAGGAGGAGCAGGGAGAGGGCGCAACGGGGATTAGTCATCTCCAGATGAGCAGCAGGGAGAGGGAGCTACAGGGATTAGTCATCCAGAGAGGAGGAGCAGGGAGAGGGAGCTACGGGGATTAGTCATCTCCAGATGAGGAGCAGGGAGAGGGCGCTACGGGGATTAGTCATCTCCAGATGAGGAGCAGGGAGAGGGAGCTACGGGGATTAGTCATCTCCAGATGAGGAGCAGGGAGAGGGCGCTACGAGGATTAGTCATCTCCAGATGAGGAGCAGGGAGAGGGCGCTACGGGGATTAGTCATCCAGAGAGGAGGAGCAGGGAGAGGGCGCTACGGGGATTAGTCATCCAGAGAGGAGGAGGAGCAGGGAGAGGGAGCTACGGGGATTAGTCATCCAGAGAGGAGGAGCAGGGAGAGGGAGCTACAGGGATTAGTCATCCAGAGAGGAGGAGCAGGGAGAGGGAGCTACGGGGATTAGTCATCCAGAGAGGAGGAGCAGGGAGAGGGAGCTACGGGGATTAGTCATCCAGAGGAGGAGGAGCATGGCACACTGAGATCAAGTTGACCCTGAAGTGTAAATCTGGATCCTCTGTAGTTCTGACAGTCTATTAACGCTCTATCCCCAATCATAACGCTCATCACTGGGATGGATTAGAGCAAAACACAAGCCGACCTCAGATGAGGGAATAACAAGCTAAACACAGGGTACACCGTGGAAGTGTAGTCAGTCACACAAAGATCAAATCGATGAAGTTTATTTACACAAGACAGGATATAGGTGTTGTCATAAAAGGGACTAAGTTTGTGACTGGCTCAGCATTCTCAGTGGGACTAATCTTACAATTACACACTGAATGCAAAACGATGGTTGAGTTCCTGCCCCGACTACATATAAAATTAAATTGAGCATTATACCACGTTACTTCTTACAAGTAATACATTTCACTAAGCATGCTCAGCCATTCTTTCATTTTTTTTGTCTAATTATGGCGAAAAATATATATTGGCTGGTAAAAACTGAGTGTCAGCGTTGGATTGGTTTTTAATTCAGTCAGCGTTGGATTGGTTTTTAATTCAGTCAGCGTAGGATTGGTTTAATTCAGTCAGCGTTGGATTGGTTTAATTCAGTCAGCGTAGGATTGGTTTAATTCAGTCAGCGTAGGATTGGTTTAATTCAGTCAGCGTAGGATTGGTTTAATTCAGTCAGCGTAGGATTGGTTTAATTCAGTCAGCGTAGGATTGGTTTAATTCAGTCAGCGTAGGATTGGTTTAATTCAGTCAGCGTAGGATTGGTTTAATTCAGTCAGCGTAGGATTGGTTTAATTCAGTCAGCGTTGGATTGGTTTAATTCAGTCAGCGTTGGATTGGTTTTTAATCCAGTCAGCGTAGGATTGGTTTTTAATCCAGTCAGCGTAGGATTGGTTTAATTCAGTCAGCGTTGGATTGGTTTAATTCAGTCAGCGTTGGATTGGTTTAATTCAGTCAGCGTAGGATTGGTTTAATTCAGTCAGCGTAGGATTGGTTTAATTCAGTCAGCGTAGGATTGGTTTAATTCAGTCAGCGTTGGATTGGTTTTTAATTCAGTCAGCGTTGGATTCCGTTTGCGGTCTTAGAAATATGCTGAAATTAGTCTAAAATGGTGACAAACTTTTCTATTAATTGGAGTTGAAGATCTATATATTTCTTGTGGGCATTCCTCCAGTCTGGAACTGAAATAGTTTAACGGCAGCCAGACAGTGGATGCTACTGTTTGTCTTGTTTCTGAGTTTACACAGTGTTTTATTGACTGCTATAACCGTTTCCATAGTGACACTGTCTGTTTTACTGGCGTTTCACAAAAGGATCAGAGAGTGAAAAACTAAAGAACACACTAACTCTCACAGACACACACATACAGGTCTACAGTAGGACTAGGTTCCAGAGAGACAACAGACACACGAATACAGGCCTACAGTAGGACTAGGTTCCAGAGAGAGACAAGACACACGAATACAGGCCTACAGCAGGACTAGGTTCCAGAGAGAGACAAGACACACGAATACAGGCCTACAGCAGGACTAGGTTCCAGAGAGACAACAGACACAGAAATACAGGCCTACAGTAGGACTAGGTTCCAGAGAGAGACAACAGACACACGAATACAGGCCTACAGTAGGACTAGGTTCCAGAGAGAGACAACAGACACACGAATACAGGCCTACAGTAGGACAAGGTTCCAGAGAGAGACAACAGACACACGAATACAGGCCTACAGTAGGACAAGGTTCCAGAGAGACAGACACACGAATACAGGCCTACAGTAGGACTAGGTTCCAGAGAGAGACACAAAGACCTCTCAATTCACCTTTCAATCAGTTTGTTGATCCTCTGTCTCTCTCTCTCATATAAAACATAATTCTGACTGGCCTCCTCCCAGCATCTGGAGTGAATCAGTGAGAACCCTGGAAGTGTAGCTAGAGATCTTAACAACACGAGGATAAACTCAGGCTCAGCCCACAGTCCACTGGGCTGCCTGGTCCTCCTTCCCTCCACCATACATAGGCTTTCCCTGCTTCCCTTCTGAAGGGCATGAAACCAATGATGCTACCGACGGCTCTATATTGGACACAATTCACACACAGGTGGACTGAGGCGAACCCATAAATACACATTCAAAATCAGCAAGACCCTGGTATGAAAAGACTGGAGACGAGACTCTCCACATACAAGAGATGTTCCTTGCTCGAGTGTTAGAAAAAATAAATAAACACACAAAGCTGAATGTTAATCTGCACGTAGCATCTAGTCAGTCACTTAACCCTGACATGCTCTGTGGTGAGAACGTGTGTTCACCACTGGATAATAGTGTCTGCTAAACCAATCAAATGTAAAAAAACATATATATATTTTTTTTTATTATTATTATTACAAGATCTCACCACGCCACACTAGCCTGTTATTACAGGATCTCACCAGTCCACACTAGCCTGTTAATACAGGATCTCACCAGGCCACACTAGCCTGTTATTACAGGATCTCACCACGCCACACTAGCCTGTTATTACAGGATCTCACCAGGCCACACTAGCCTGTTATTACAGGATCTCACCAGTCCACACTAGCCTGTTATTACAGGATCTCACCAGGCCACACTAGCCTGTTAATACAGGATCTCACCAGTCCACACTAGCCTGTTATTACAGGATCTCACCAGGCCACACTAGCCTGTTAATACAGGATCTCACCAGTCCACACTAGCCTGTTATTACAGGATCTCACCAGGCCACACTAGCCTGTTATTACAGGATCTCACCACGCCACACTAGCCTGTTATTACAGGATCTCACCACGCCACACTAGCCTGTTAATACAGGATCTCACCAGGCCACACTAGCCTGTTAATACAGGATCTCACCAGGCCACACTAGCCTGTTATTACAGGATCTCACCAGGCCACACTAGCCTGTTATTACAGGATCTCACCACGCCACACTAGCCTGTTATTACAGGATCTCACCAGTCCACACTAGCCTGTTATTACAGGATCTCACCAGTCCACACTAGCCTGTTATTACAGGATCTCACCACGCCACACTAGCCTGTTATTACAGGATCTCACCAGGCCACACTAGCCTGTTATTACAGGATCTCACCAGGCCACACTAGCCTGTTATTACAGGATCTCACCACGCCACACTAGCCTGTTATTACAGGATCTCACCACGCCACACTAGCCTGTTATTACAGGATCTCACCAGGCCACACTAGCCTGTTATTACAGGATCTCACCAGGCCACACTAGCCTGTTATTACAGGATCTCACCAGGCCACACTAGCCTGTTATTACAGGATCTCACCAGGCCACACTAGCCTGTTATTACAGGATCTCACCACGCCACACTAGCCTGTAATTACAGGATCTCACCACGCCACACTAGCCTGTAATTACAGGATCTCACCAGGCCACACTAGCCTGTAATTACAGGATCTCACCAGGCCACACTAGCCTGTTAATACAGGATCTCACCAGGCCACACTAGCCTGTTATTACAGGATCTCACCAGGCCACACTAGCCTGTAATTACAGGATCTCACCACGCCACACTAGCCTGTTATTACAGGATCTCACCAGGCCACACTAGCCTGTTATTACAGGATCTCACCAGGCCACACTAGCCTGTTAATACAGGATCTCACCAGGCCACACTAGCCTGTTATTACAGGATCTCACCAGGCCACACTAGCCTGTTATTACAGGATCTCACCACGCCACACTAGCCTGTTATTACAGGATCTCACCACGCCACACTAGCCTGTTATTACAGGATCTCACCAGTCCACACTAGCCTGTTAATACAGGATCTCACCAGGCCACACTAGCCTGTTAATACAGGATCTCACCAGGCCACACTAGCCTGTTATTACAGGATCTCACCAGGCCACACTAGCCTGTTATTACAGGATCTCACCACGCCACACTAGCCTGTTATTACAGGATCTCACCAGGCCACACTAGCCTGTTATTACAGGATCTCACCACGCCACACTAGCCTGTTATTACAGGATCTCACCAGGCCACACTAGCCTGTTATTACAGGATCTCACCAGGCCACACTAGCCTGTTATTACAGGATCTCACCACGCCACACTAGCCTGTTATTACAGGATCTCACCAGGCCACACTAGCCTGTTATTACAGGATCTCACCAGGCCACACTAGCCTGTTATTACAGGATCTCACCACGCCACACTAGCCTGTTATTACAGGATCTCACCAGGCCACACTAGCCTGCTATTACAGGATCTCACCAGTCCACACTAGCCTGTTAATACAGGATCTCACCAGGCCACACTAGCCTGTTATTACAGGAGCTCAAGTTCAAAGCCAAAATCAATGAGACTGGTTAGATAGCAGGGCCATCATCTGTTTGCCCTAAAAAAATGTCAGGCTAGCAACACACTGGGTCAATGGGTCAAACGACCTCAGAGCCCAGTACAAGTGTAACAGCTGCTGAGTTCAAAAGGTCAAAGCACCAAAACAACCTTTAAAATTGAACGAGGTAGATTACCATTAGACAACCAGAGAGCACAGCCATTAACAGCACACGAGATTAGGCCTAAGCAGTCTAAATGTCCTTTTATTTGTCTACATCCGTGTGCCATGCATTAAGTGAGTGCAACAGAGGTTTTGGGCCTCTTTAAACTGACTTGCCTGTTGACTTTGCATGGACAGCATTATTAAAGTGATTAGTTCAAAACAGGAAGTTAATAGGTGTCAGGTGAAGCGCTTCAAACATGATGATTAATATCTCCCTCCCTAACCGGAATTTCAAGATGTTCTTCTAGCACAGCCATGATAGTCAAATGGACAAATACATGTCAGTATACAAGCTAGGTACACCACACACACACACACACACACACACACACAACCTAAAACACACACGCCAGGAGTCGCGTTAACACAGAATTCAGTGTTTTTTTTACATGCAAAAAAATAAAAGGCTTAAGAAATATTCTACTGTGTTTTGTAAACGCAGATCTAAAAATGCTTCTTATTGTAATTTCTGCTTATTGTAATTTCTGCTTATTGTAATTTCTGCTTATTGTAATTTCTGCGAGGCGTCAGACATGTTGTGGTTCAGTCGCACTTCTCCGCTCAGATGAGAATTCCCAAACAGGCATTCGATCAGCAGACAGCGCTCTGACTGACGTGGAGCTACTGTTCTCCATCATTCTATTAGCGCTCTGACTGATGTGGAGGTACTGTTCTCCATCATTCTATCAGCAGACAACACTGACTGACGTGGAGCTACTGTTCTCCATCATTCTATCAGCACTCTGACTGATGTGGAGCTACTGTCCTCCATCATTCTATCAGCAGACAGCACTCTGACTGATGTGGAGCTACTGTTCTCAATCATTCTATCAGCGCTTTGACTGACGTGTAGCTACTGTTCTCCATCATTCTATCAGCAGACAGCACTCTGACTGATGTGGAGCTACTGTTCTCAATCATTCTATCAGCGCTCTGACTGATGTGGAGCTACTGTTCTCCATCATTCTATCAGCAGACAGCTCTCTGATGTGTAGCTACTGTTCTCCATCATTCTATCAGCAGACAGCACTCTGACTGATGTGGAGCTACTGTCCTCCATCATTCTATCAGCAGACAGCACTCTGACTGATGTGGAGCTACTGTTCTCCATCATTCTATCAGCAGACAGCTCTGACGTGTAGCTACTGTTCTCCATCATTCTATCAGCAGACAGCACTCTGACTGATGTGGAGCTACTGTCCTCCATCATTCTATCAGCAGACAGCACTCTGACTGATGTGGAGCTACTCCATCATTCTATCAGCAGACAGCGCTCTGACTGATGTGAAGCTACTGTTCTCCATCATTCTATCAGCAGACAGCACTCTGACTGATGTGTAGCTACTGTTCTCCATCATTCTATCAGCAGACAGCGCTCTGACTGATGTGGAGCTACTGTTCTCCATCATTCTATCAGCAGACAGCACTCTGACTGATGTGGAGCTACTGTTCTCCATCATTCTATCAGCAGACAACACTGACTGACGTGGAGCTACTGTTCTCCATCATTCTATCAGCACTCTGACTGATGTGGAGCTACTGTCCTCCATCATTCTATCAGCAGACAGCACTCTGACTGATGTGGAGCTACTGTTCTCAATCATTCTATCAGCGCTCTGACTGACGTGTAGCTACTGTTCTCCATCATTCTATCAGCAGACAGCACTCTGACTGATGTGGAGCTACTGTTCTCAATCATTCTATCAGCGCTCTGACTGATGTGGAGCTACTGTTCTCCATCATTCTATCAGCAGACAGCTCTCTGATGTGTAGCTACTGTTCTCCATCATTCTATCAGCAGACAGCACTCTGACTGACGTGTAGCTACTGTTCTCCATCATTCTATCAGCAGACAGCACTCTGACTGATGTGGAGCTACTGTCCTCCATCATTCTATCAGCAGACAGCACTCTGACTGATGTGGAGCTACTGTTCTCCATCATTCTATCAGCAGACAGCTCTGATGTGGAGCTACTGTTCTCCATCATTCTATCAGCAGACAGCACTCTGACTGATGTGGAGCTACTGTCCTCCATCATTCTATCAGCAGACAGCACTCTGACTGATGTGGAGCTACTCCATCATTCTATCAGCAGACAGCGCTCTGACTGATGTGAAGCTACTGTTCTCCATCATTCTATCAGCAGACAGCACTCTGACTGATGTGTAGCTACTGTTCTCCATCATTCTATCAGCAGACAGCGCTCTGACTGATGTGGAGCTACTGTTCTCCATCATTCTATCAGCAGACAGCGCTCTGACTGATGTGGAGCTACTGTTCTCCATCATTCTATCAGCAGACAGCACTCTGACTGATGTGTAGCTACTGTTCTCCATCATTCTATCAGCAGACAGCGCTCTGACTGATGTGGAGCTACTGTTCTCCATCATTCTATCAGCAGACAGCACTCTGACTGATGTGGAGCTACTGTTCTCCATCATTCTATCAGCAGACAGCACTCTGACTGATGTGTAGCTACTGTTCTCCATCATTCTATCAGCAGACAGCGCTCTGACTGATGTGGAGCTACTGTTCTCCATCATTCTATCAGCAGACAGCATTGACTGATGTGGAGCTACTGTCCTCCATCATTCTATCAGCAGACAGCACTCTGACTGATGTCTAGCTACTTTTCTCCGGTAAAAAAGCCTAAAGCAAAACATTAGGACATGTAGCTGGCTACATTCTATGATAAACATTTGAAATAGAAGGGCCATACATAGTTTTTTGCCAAAAAAAATACCTTGCTTTTTCATTATAAGCAATATAAAACGCAGTGGAAATGGTTTAAAAACCAGAGCGCACACACACACACACACACCTGCGTATGCAGGCAGATGAATCATCATAATTGGAGCAGGTTTTCTGCTGAGGCCAGTGGTCTGTGCGTGTGTGTGTTATTTTTAGAGGCCTGGCAGCAGCCCGTAAGCTTCTCCCGGTTGGCAGCCCGTAACCCTCTCTCGGTTGGCAGCCCGTAACCCTCTCTCGGTTGGCAGCCCGTAACCCTCTCCCGGTTGGCAGCGGCAGCCCGTAACCCTCTCCCGGTTGGCAGCGGCAGCCCGTAACCCTCTCCCGGTTGGCAGCGGCAGCCCGTAACCCTCTCCCGGTTGGCAGCGGCAGCCCGTAACCCTCTCCCGGTTGGCAGCGGCAGCCCGTAACCCTCTCCCGGTTGGCAGCGGCAGCCCGTAACCCTCTCCCGGTTGGCAGCGGCAGCCCGTAACCCTCTCCCGGTTGGCAGCGGCAGCCCGTAACCCTCTCCCGGTTGGCAGCGGCAGCCCGTAACCCTCTCCCGGTTGGCAGCGGCAGCCCGTAACCCTCTCCCGGTTGGCAGCGGCAGCTCGTAACCCTCTCCCGGTTGGCAGCGGCAGCCCGTAACCCTCTCCCGGTTGGCAGCGGCAGCCCGTAACCCTCCCCGGGTTGGCAGCGGCAGCCCGTAACCCTCCCCGGGTTGGCAGCGGAGAGATACAGTACGAAGGGGGGGGAGAGATACAGTACGAAGGGGGGGGGGGGGGAGATACAGTACGAAGGGGGGGGGGGGGGGGGGGGGGGGATACAGTACAAAGGGGGGGGGGGGGGATACAGTACAAAGGGGGGGGGGGGGATACAGTACAAGGGGGGGGGGGGGGGAGATACAGTACAAAGGGGGGGAGAGATACAGTACGAAGGGGGGGAGAGATACAGTACGAAGGGGGGGAGAGATACAGTACGAAGGGGGGGAGAGATACAGTACGAAGGGGGGGAGAGATACAGTACGAAGGGGGGAGAGATACAGTACGAAGGGGGGGAGAGATACAGTACGAAGGGGGGGAGAGATACAGTACGAAGGGGGGGAGAGATACAGTACGAAGGGGGGAGAGAGATACAGTACGAAGGGGGGAGAGAGATACAGTACGAAGGGGGGAGAGAGATACAGTACGAAGGGGGAGAGAGATACAGTACGAAGGGGGAGAGAGATACAGTACGAAGGGGGAGAGAGATACAGTACGAAGGGGGAGAGAGATACAGTACGAAGGGGGAGAGAGATACAGTACGAAGGGGGAGAGAGATACAGTACGAAGGGGGAGAGAGATACAGTACGAAGGGGGGAGAGATACAGTACGAAGGGGGGAGAGATAAGCTGAGAGGTGTGGATGTGTTTAAATGCCAGTTATGGATCCAGTCTCAAGCCCCGATGGACACAAATCACAGTGGTGTGAACTATTAGCAGACGGCTGTATCACAATTCAAAACCTGGATTTACAACCAAGCACCGATATCACAATTCAATACCTGGATTTACAACCAAGTACCGATATTACAATTCAATACCTGGATTTACAACCAAGCACCGATATCACAATTCAAAACCTGGATTTACAACCAAGCACCGATATTACAATTCAATACCTGGATTTACAACCAAGCACCGATATCACAATTCAATACTTGGATTTACAACCAAGCACCGATATCACAATTCAAAACCTGGATTTACAACCAAGCACCGATATCACAATTCAATACCTGGATTTACAACCAAGCACCGATATCACAATTCAATACCTGGATTTACAACCAAGCACCGATATCACAATTCAATACCTGGATTTACAACCAAGCACCGATATCACAATTCAAAACCTGGATTTACAACCAAGCACCGATATCACAATTCAATACCTGGATTTACAACCAAGCACCGATATCACAATTCAAAACCTGGATTTACAACCAAGCACCGATATCACAATTCAATACCTGGATTTACAACCAAGCACCGATATCACAATTCAATACCTGGATTTACAACCAAGCACCGATATCACAATTCAATACCTGGATTTACAACCAAGCACCGATATCACAATTCAATACCTGGATTTACAACCAAGCACCGATATCACAATTCAATACCTGGATTTACAACCAAGCACCGATATCACAATTCAATACCTGGATTTACAACCAAGCACCGATATCACAATTCAATACCTGGATTTACAACCAAGCACCGATATCAGAATTCAATACCTGGATTTACAACCAAGCACCGATATCAGAATTCAATACCTGGATTTAAAAACCAAGCACCGATATCAGAATTCAATACCTATGGTCAGTAATGCCAGAGAGAAACCCAAGTCTTCTGGGGTCTATAGATACCGTCTGAGGACTGAACCTTTAGCCTAATTTACATCTGTGGGTCATCATAGGCTAGGAAACAGATTGAATAAGGGAGGGGGGTGGTGCTCAGGGGTGATTTCTGTCCCCTCCCATTGTCCAGGAATAGTGCAGTCAGCCAGCCACTGTGTCCAGGCATAGTGCCGTCAGCCAGCCAGCCAGCCAGTTACTGGGTCCAGGCACAGTGTTGTCAGCCAGCCAGCCAGCCAGTTACTGGGTCCAGGCATAGTGCCATCAGCCAGCCAGCCAGCCAGTTACTGGGTCCAGGCACAGTGTTGTCAGCCAGCCAGCCAGCCAGTTACTGGGTCCAGGCATAGTGTCTTCAGCCAGCCAGCCAGGCACTGGGTCCAGGCATAGTGCCGTCAGCCAGCCAGCCAGCCACTGGGTCCAGGCATAGTGCCGTCAGCCAGCCAGCCAGCCACTGGGTCCAGGCATAGTGCCGTCAGCCAGCCAGCCACTGGGTCCAGGCATAGTGCCGTCAGCCAGCCAGTTACTGGGTCCAGGCATAGTGCCGTCAGCCAGCCAGCCAGCCACTGGGTCCAAGCATAGTGCCGTCAGACAGCCAGCCAGTTACTGGGTCCAGGCATAGTGCCGTCAGCCAGCCAGCCACTGGGTCCAGGCATAGTGTCGTCAGCTAGCCAGCCACTGGGTCCAGGCATAGTGCCGTCAGCCAGCCAGCCACTGGGTCCAGGCATAGTGCCGTCAGCCAGCCAGCCACTGGGTCCAGGCATAGTGCCGTCAGCCAGCCAGTTACTGGGTCCGGGCATAGTGCCGTCAGCCAGCCAGTTACTGGGCCTGGGCATAGTGTCGTCAGCCAGCCTGCCAGCCACTGGGTCCAGGCATAGTGCCGTCAGTCAGCCAGTTACTGGGTCCAGGCATAGTGCCGTCAGCCAGCCAGTTACTGGGTCCAGGCATAGTGCCGTCAGCCAGCCAGCCAGCCACTGGGTCCAGGCATAGTGCCGTCAGCCAGCCAGTTACTGGGTCCAGGCATAGTGCCGTCAGCCAGCCAGTTACTGGGTCCAGGCATAGTGCCGTCAGCCAGCCAGTTACTGGGTCCAGGCATAGTGCCGTCAGCCAGCCAGTTACTGGGTCCAGGCCTAGTGCCGTCAGCCAGCCAGTTACTGGGTCCAGGCCTAGTGCCGTCAGCCAGCCAGTTACTGGGTCCAGGCCTAGTGCCGTCAGCCAGCCAGTTACTGGGTCCAGGCCTAGTGCCGTCAGCCAGCCAGTTACTGGGTCCAGGCATAGTGCCGTCAGCCAGCCAGTTACTGGGTCCAGGCATAGTGCCGTCAGCCAGCCAGTTACTGGGTCCAGGCATAGTGCCGTCAGTCAGCCAGTTACTGGGTCCAGGCATGGTGCCGTCAGCCAGCCAGTTACTGGGTCCAGGCATAGTGCCGTCAGCCAGCCAGTTACTGGGTCCAGGCATGGTGCCGTCAGCCAGCCAGTTACTGGGTCCAGGCATAGTGCCGTCAGCCAGCCAGTTACTGGGTCCAGGCATAGTGCCGTCAGCCAGCCAGTTACTGGGTCCAGGCATAGTGCCGTCAGCCAGCCAGTTACTGGGTCCAGGCATAGTGCCGTCAGTCAGCCAGTTACTGGGTCCAGGCATAGTGCCGTCAGCCAGCCAGTTACTGGGTCCAGGCATAGTGCCGTCAGCCAGCCAGTTACTGGGTCCAGGCATGGTGCCGTCAGCCAGCCAGTTACTGGGTCCAGGCATGGTGCCGTCAGCCAGCCAGTTACTGGGTCCAGGCATAGTGCCGTCAGACAGCCAGGGAGTCAGTGGTAGGGGGTCTGGGCAGTGTGGGGTGATGCTCACACTAGAAACAAGACGAGGCGAATATATATTTCAGCTTGAGTTTCTGCACTGAGGATAGCTCTATATTTAGCTAGATGATGAAGTCGGCATGGCAACACACAGCAAAGCCAACTAACTCCTAAACATATTCAGTTCTATATGGAACACAACAAAGCACCCCCAAGATAACACAAGGCTGACGACAAATTGCTCAATCTTGTATGAGATGTGTACGTAAACACACATCAAATTCAATAAACAGACAAAGGAACAGATATGAAGACAGGATCTGTCACTGGGCAGAGCGCTATAGTAACGGCATAGTGGCCGGTCTCCTCTAAACTCGGTGTAGCAACAGAGAAGTAAATATATCCACATCAGCTCATCAGTCGGAGTCCAGACCTCCACCTCGTAAATTAACACTGATACTCCTGCAGACAACACCAGACAAGCCGCTGAGAGATTTAAACCCCTCATGCTGGAGGTTACCCCTAAATGATCTGCTTCCCGTCACATAATCTAACTTTACCCATTAAAAACAGTGATCTAGGGACAATTCTGTTCTTCGTCAACCATAGACGGATTGATCAGATCACCACAGTGCACATGGATGCATGGCCTTTCTACACCTACCTCTGTACAGTAGGCATATACGATCAGTTTCACCTATACTAATACTAAGTTCCCTTCACTTGAAACTCATTCCCAGAAGGCTGGGATCGACCTGCACCTGAATCAGGTTTGAATTAACCCTACATATGAATTAAGCACATTTTATGAGTTGGACACTTGTAAATAGGTAGAAGGAAATGATTGGATGTTGGGTATATTTGAGGCATCTCAGGTAGGAAGAAAATCCATGTTGTCTGGCAGCACTGTGAAAAGAGCAGGAAAAAGATGAAACCTTATAAAGAAACTGATCCCAGCTGTAATGATTAGGGACGTTCAAACTTTCTCCATCTGTATTCATAGTCACCATGTCATCAACTATGATCCATTTTCCAGTGAGATCTCACTGAATGAGATCCCGCTAAATGAGATCCCGCTAAAAGCATTGCAGACGTGGTCACACTGCCATTTAGAGTCATAAAAAACCTGGGAGAGACAGAGAGAGAAACTAGCAGCTCAAAGCACTCTCGAACCCAGCCTTCATCTGATGGTCAGTCTGAGGGAGAGGGAGCAGCGGGGAGGTTGCCTCTCACCTGACTCTCCCTCCCTCCCTCCCTCCGCTGTGAAAAGGGGACACCGTCTTCCAGCTGAAGGCGAAACAAGTCACTGCATTATTTCTGCCTCAAGCATCAACTGATATTGTTACTCCTATGACCAGAGAAAGTGAAAAAATCCTCCATATTAAAAAAGCCACAAGCCGCTAATAATAACAGTGCAAGCCAATCAACTCTTTGCTATACTATTCTTTGCAGCTGCAGTGCTGGTTGTCGTGTGGGTAGAAGAAGTAGGGAAAAACACACATGTTATGGCTTATAACAGTGTTGAATAGAAAGTGTTGACAGTGCTGAGTAAAAAGTTAAACATGAGCTCACTTGTAAAAACAGAAGCTCTTTGCTGTATTCGTTGAGTCCTCTAGTCATGGTTTTAAAAGCTATGAAATCTCACCAGTATGAACTTCGCTGTGCGTTCCGGGCATCTTTCTACTGTCTATGGCTCAAGGAAATGGTGATCTGAGCCATCCGAATGGCCAGCGGGCCCTGCCGGATAGGCGGAGTTCTACCTTCAGACGTTCTTAACTGACTTGCCTAGTTAAATAAAAGGTGAAATAAATAAAAGTGAAATGGTTCAAAATGGGAGCACTTTGCCTTCCCGGTGCTTGGGCTGCTGAATCAAATGCACCTACCGCCAACAGCGTGAAACAAAAACAAAAAAATAAAAACGCAAGGCTTTATCATTGTTGTTTTTTACAGAACTGTTTGGTGGTCGACTAGGAATGCCTTGGAGATCGCCCAGTCGATCGTGAACGACCGGTAGGTGATCACTGCTCTAACCCTAACCTGGGGAGACGACAGCTCAAAGCACTTTGTCCAGTAGTGGTTTCTCATTGAGGGAATAAAACAGTTCAAATGGGACTTTAAATGGTCATGAACAAGCAGTCTGGTATTTAAGTCCTAAACACATGGAACAGCTATGGATGTCTGTTCTGTTTTGATGCTGTTACAGGATTTTCATGATCACAAACTAAAAGACACCCAATGTAATGCAGCAGAATCCACCCCTGTAAGCACCCGTTTCTGGACAGAGAGGGAGGGAGCTACCTAACAAGATTGGAAACGACTGAAAAGCCTGAGTACAGACAGGCCGTGCTGATCAGAGATTCTCCTTGGAAGGCAGTCCTCTAGGAGCGGACAGCACAGTGGGAGGGTGAGTAAATAAGACAGCATCAATAATAGACAGTGAATGTTCTGAGCTCACAGCTCTGGCTGGTTCCTATCCTCCAGACAGGCCCGCTGGCCTCCGCTCCACACGCACACAGATTCACTGTCCTGACTAATCGGTTCTGATAGGCCTTTGCCATAATTACCCAGGGCCTCATCACAAACTTATGCGATGCATATTTCATGTCCAGGCTGTACAGTAGACTGCACTGGCAGTCAATTTAGGAAAAGCCAAATCCCAGACAAATTTACACACTCCACTTCAAAGAGGGAGAAAATAGATTTTAAAAGGTAGAGAGAGCACGCAAGTTACTGAAATATTTTCTGTGATCTCTAGATGAATCACAGGCAACAGTAGAAGGAATCAAATACATTTGGTTTTATGGAGATGAACCTTGATTACAGAACATAAGTGCATCTCAGTCTGCATTTGGCCAAGCACAAATGTAGTCTAGAGCCCTATTGAAAGTGTATTTTTCTCACAATTGTTGTTTCCCCTACAAAAAATTGGCTGTTTTAATTTTATTTTTTTATCCTCTGTGCCAACTGTGGCAACTCTGGCACAGTCCCACCTATTTCATAACCTTCCTGACAACTAATGAAATGGTATTCGCATATCGATACAATTTCCTACACTGTTTTTGTGTTCGTTAAAAAAATAAAAACCGTAAAATTAGAAAAAGAGATTAATCCGGGTTTACCAAACTGCCGGCTGCTGTCTGGGTGGAACTGTTACCATGTACGCGACAACTTCTGAGAGTCGACGACAACACAAGCTAGCTTTAGCTCATGTTAGCAACTAGCTAGCAAAACAACTAGCTAATTAGCTAGGTTAACTACATATCCCTAAAAATACAGCGAATGTGTTCAAATCGATTGGGCTAGAAAGTTACCGTCAAACTTGTATAAGCGTTTGGGTCTGAGATGACAGCTCGAAATGGCGAGCTAACTGCGGTCATCACATCGCCAGCATCGACGTAGTATCACTTCATTCCCCCGACCAAAAAAAAATCAAGAAACGCAAGCTCCAGACCAAGCTAACAAGCAGGTAGTTGGCTAACTACGGCATGCCAACAAAAAAAAGTTGACAAGGAGACATATGTGTATTTCTGATGGATATTGCCGTCTGTTTAGTATCCTGAATGATGTATTTATGCAATAAAGATATTACCCCGCGGCATCGTCAGGGCGCCAGACGATCGATGGACATTTAACAAAGAGGATCAATTTCCGATCAGCTAGAAAGCCACTTTCATCAATGCGAAAAGAGGTCTGTCTCTCTTACAAGCGGGATCAAAATACCGACAGAAAAGCCATTCGAACACAAAAACATATCGTCCACGCAGCGAACTTAGCTAAAGATTTGAAATGGTACGAGGCAACTCAAAGGAGAAAGGACTGACCTGCAGTAGTTGTAAATCAAAGTGCTTCCAATATTGAAACATTGATCCCGCATTGGCCGCCATCTTGAGACATATTGAGACGGAATGAGAAGCTGAGAGAGCGAGGGTTGGAGTTCAGTGGAAAGGAAGGGGAAGCGCAGAAAACACGGAACGGAGCTATCGAATAGTCCATTCTTATCGAACAGTGGCGCGGAATGGACTTTATTGAACGGGAACATACTGTATTCAATAGTGCCACGGAGTAGGGTTATTAAACGAGAGATGGCAAGTGTCTATAGGGTAAAATGTGGACTGGATTTCTACATGGCTTGTGAAATCATGCTCTTTGTTGGTTATTAAGGGCACTTCATGGTCATTCTGACGTCTGCATTGGCCGCGCAGCATTTATGGTGATATGGCCTCTGCAGAAGTCAAGGCATTCATACGTCTTGTGCTTTGCGTAGCAGGCATAGTTGTTGAGCAGAGCTGTTGTGACGGAAGTTGTCAACGGAGTGAGTTTGTGTTTATACAGAAACTCCCGCCCTCACCTACTGTCAACCAATCATTTCAGAAATTTGCGTCACACCATCCATACGTCGTCTCCGAACACATTTTCGGATAAACAAATAAAATAAAACATTTTCGGATCAAGCATAAATTGGGTATTAGGCTGTACACTTCCAATGCTTATCAATAATATTAGCAGTGATGGAAAAAAATACCCAATTGCCATTGTAAGAGTAAAGGTAATAGAAATTGAAAAGAAAAGGGAAAGTGTGCCAGATCAGAGGCAGTAGGGATGATTGATATCTTGATAAATGCGTGAATTGGACCATTTTCTGTCCTGCTAAGCATTCAAAATGTAACGAGTACTTTTGGATGTCAGGGAAAATGTATGGAATAAATTCTTTTATTATATTATTTTCTTTAGGAATGTAGTAAAGTAAAATTTGTCAAAACTATAAATAGTAAAGTACAGATACCCCAAATAACTACTTAAGTAGTACTTTAAAGTATTTTTACTAAAGTACTTTACATGACTGAATATTAGTAATAGTAACACACCAAATTAGGACACAATTGCAGTTGTAAAAATGCACAATGTAAGCATTGCATTGTTGACAACATGTTGCATTGTTTTGTATTCTTTTGACTTTTTATCAACCAGTGACCTGATTGCATTTTCCAATTGAGTTATTTGTATAGTGGCCACCCCCTTTAGACTGATGTGATTTTAATGGCCCCTTTGTGAGCCTGGCTTTTAGGCTGTCAAATTAGATTTCATTTTGTGTTCTAATCATGAACATTTTATTCTTTCACAGCCATTAAATTTCAAGCCCCGAATTCTAAAAATAAAACCATGGATTTGCAGCAGAGCCAAGATAATGTTACCCCTTTAATTACATCTGGAGTTAACTTTTATTGATTCATTACTTTTCGTAATGAATTACACCTGTTAAAACGTTTCTTTTTAGGGTAGTTCAGGGCTGGTATGTCATTTCATACTAGATTTCAAGCATAACTGAAGGCAATAAACAACTTCCGGTATCTGATTGAAAACGGCCTATGTGGCATCGTTATTAGTCAGAAACATTTATTCTACTGTCAAAATTGACCACAAAGTGTACATAGTTTCTTCCAAAACAGAGTTTTTTTCTAAGTCAGTTCATCATGACTTGAGGGTTGGGTTTTGATTTCGACAATGTTCACTTTGACACTAACACTGGATAAACAGTTCCAGTGAGCCAGACAGACCTGCACAGCAGCTCAAAGGATTGGACTTTGTTTACATAAAACAACAAGTCGGCATTTGCACCTTAGCTAGATGTTACATTGCTCAACTAAAACCTTTGCAGAAAAAAAAAACCATACAGATGTATTACAGATTTCTTGAGATATTTTTGATAAATTCAGAAAATTTTGGAGGAAGTAATACTAGCTTTGTTCCTATGGTGTCTCATGGGGTACAAATATCAGTAACTGCCACTTCGAACCACACCCCCAAGTCTGAAATCTTTTTTTCCTGAATGAGCAAAATCGGTGCGTTCAATCAATCTCATAATTCAGGATGAAGAGCCGTTTGGTTAATAACCCCCCCCCCCCCCCCCTCCTTATGTGATGTTGTTCTTTTTCTGTCTGCCGACTTAATGTGTTTTTAGCTCAGACAGTAATAAGCTGCGAGACTTGTCGTGGGTGGGGTGAGATCCTCCCAAATCCATCTAGAAAGACAAGTTTGAGAGAACAGCTACAGGCTCACAGCCGGCCCCCTCATTAGGCAGGATTAGGCAGCAGCCTATGGTGGAAGATTGACGAGGGCGGAATTTTCTGAGCTAAACTGGCCAAGACGCACCTCCAACAACAATACATAAAAACTAACTTAATTCTTCCCCAAAACAATGACAATTTCTTTCAACCAGTGACATTCCCAGCGTGCCTCTCCAGGGTACTGTTGTGGAGAGATGCATCGCTGCGGCATACATCCAACATTCCATCAAAAAAAATCATCTAACATATATTATGCAGCAGATCTAGGATACGGTAGAAAGAGTATGTGACATTTTCTGTAGCCTACAGGCTGGAGATAAAATGGATGACAATGTAATGAGACGGACACTTTTTACATCATGCCGGTTTCTCTGATCAAATAGTAGGCTAACCTAAATCAATCAAATATAAAATTCTGTCATGTTAACAAACAACCTATCCTACAAACAGGACAGGTCAAAGTAAAATGGACAATATGGAATGGACAATAACAATTGTTGTCCAGGAGTATCACCCCATTGTCATGATCAGTGGTTTCAAGTTTGTATCTTTCCATTTTTGACTAGCTGATCATAGCGAAAAATAAGATACTTCTGCATTTCCCGTCTGTGTAAACATATTGCAAATAGGTAACTCCTGAGAAAGTTGGGTAGCTGATATTCAGAGCTTAAACAGCCAAACGTATTAGTCACAGGAATCAGGACTAATTAAGCCAATGCGACGGCCTGTTTTGCAAACAGTGGGCATAACACAGATGGGCATTCATAAAATTCCATCGCGGCCGACATGGCGGCTACACCCCAGTAAGCACAAACCGACCTCTTTTGGATGTCTTTTTTGGTTCTGTCCGGACTTAGTTTTTTGGTTCTGTCCGGACTTAGTTTTTTGGTTCTGTCCGGACTTAGTTTTTTGGATCTGTCCGGACGTAGTTTTTTGGTTCTGTCCGGACGTAGTTTTTTGGTTCTGTCCGGACGTAGTTTTTTGGTTCTGTCCGGACGTAGTTTTTTGGTTCTGTCCGGACTTAGTTTTTTGGTTCTGTCCGGACTTAGTTTTTTGGTGTTTTACAAACGGTAGTCTTACCACATACAGTACCTTGCAAAAGTATTCATCCCCCTTGGCGTTTCAACTATTTTGTTGCATTACAACCTGTAATTTAAATTGATTTTTATTTGGATTTCATGTAATGGACATACACAAAATAGTCCAAATTGGTGACGTGAAATAAAAAAAAAGGGAAAAAATGTAAAGTGTTGCGTGCATATAAATTCACCCCCTTTGCTACGAAGCCCCTAAATAAGATCTGGTGCAACCAATTACCTTCAGAAGTCACATAATTAGTTAAATAAAGTCCACCTGTGTGCAATCTAAGTGTCACATGGTCTGTCACATGATCTCAGTATATATACACCTGTTCTGAAAGGCCCCAGAGTCTGCAACACCACTAAGCAAGTGGCACCCCCAAGCAAGCGGCACCATGAAGACCAAGGTGCTCTCCAAAAAGGGTCAGGGACAAAGTTGTGGAGAAGTACAGATCAGGGTTGGGTTATAAAAAAATATCAGAAACTTTGAATATCCCACGGAGCACCATTAAATCCATTATTAAAAAATGGAAAGAATATGGGACCACAACAAACCTGCCAACTCATGGACCAGGCAAGGAGGGCATTAATCAGAGAGGCAACAAAGAGACCAAATATTACCCTAAAGGAGCTGCAAAGCTCCAGAGCGGAAATTGGAGTATCTGTCCATAGGACTACTTTAAACCGTACACTCCACAGAGCTAGGCTTTACCGAAGAGTGGCCAGAAAAAGCAAATGCTTTAAGAAAAAAATGAGCACGCATGTTTGGTGTTTGCCAAAAGCCATGAGGGAGATTCCCCAAACATATGGAAGAAGGTACTCTGGTCAGATGAGCTTTTTGGCCATCAAAGAAAACACTATGTCTGGCGCAAACCCAACACCTCTCATCACCCCGAGAACATCGTCCCACAGTGAAGCATGGTGGTGGCAGCATCATGCTGTTGGGATGTTTTTCATCGGCAGGGACTGGGAAACTTGTCAGAATTGAAGGAATGATGGATGGTTCTAAATGCAGGGAAATGTTTGAGGGAAACCTGTTTCAGTCTTCCAGAGATTTGAGACTGAGACGGAGGTTCACCTTCCAGCAGGACAATGGCCCTAAGCATACTGCTAAAGCAACACTCGAGTGGTTTAAGGGGAAACATTTAAATGTCTTGGAATGGCCTAGTCAAAGTCCAGACCTCAATCCAATTGAGAATCTGTGGTATGACTTAAAATTGCTGTACATCACAACGGAACCCATTCAACTTGAAGGAGCTGGATAAGTTTTGCCTTGAAAAATGGGCAAAAATCTCAGTGGCTAGATGTGCCAAGCTTATAGAGACATACTCCAAGAGACTTGCAGCTGTAATTGCTGCAAAAGGTGCCTCTACAAAGTATTGACTTTGGGGGGGGGGGGGGGAATAGTTATGCACGTTCAAGTTTTCTGTTTTTGTGTCTTATTTCTTGTTTGTTTCACAAGAAAAAAAAAATTCATCTTCAAAATTGTAGGCATGTTGTGTAAATCAAATGATACAAACCCCCCAAAAATCTATTTTAATTCCAGGTTGTAAGGCAAAAAAATTCCAATGGGGGTGAATACTTTCGGAAGCCACTGTAGATGAGTAATCATAAAATTAAAATGTCAGACAACACTGTAGGCTACACCTCAGGATCCACAGACCAACGGCCACGCTTTTGGGAGGTGTGGTCCAGACCGGCCTTGATTTCAACGTCCACAGACATAGATTTTTTGGTCTGATCCGGACCAAATCTGAACCAGTCATAGACGTCTATTACTAGCCCTGTACAGGCTTATAGATCGTGGAGTGAAGACAGAGTGGTCTGATCTAGTCATGATAATGATGAGAGGAAAAAGCCAAAAAGATTGTATTTTTTTAGCATCATGATATGCTTGATATGCTGATGCACCATTTTAAATTGTACTTTGAGCAATCTGTTTATTTATGTTCATCTGGTCTGTCACGCCCTGACCATAGATTGCTTTGTATGTTTCTATGTTTTGTTTGCTCAGGGTGTGATGTGGGTGGGCATTCTATGTTGTATGTCTAGGTTGTCTATTTCTGTGTTTGGCTTGGTGTGGTCCCCAATCAGAGGCAGCTGTCTATCGTTGTCTCTGATTGGGAGCCATATTTAGGTACCCTGTTTTTCATTGTGTTTTGTGGGTGAGTGTTTCCTATGTTAGTGCTTGCGCCACAAGGTACTATTTCGGTTTTCATTTATTCTCTTGTTATTTTGTATTCATTCTCGATTAAATGATATCATGGATACGTACCACGCTGCATTTTGGTCCTCCTCTCCTTCCACCAACGAAAGCCGTTACATGGTCTGAATTCAAAGGCTGAAAATTGTTAGATATTACTGCACTGTTGGAGCTGGAAACACAAGCATTTCGCTAAACCCGCAATAACATTTGCTAAATATGTGCATGTGACCAATACGATTTGATTTGATTTGGAGAAATGTAACCACTCTCAAATGAATAGACAGACCTGTGGATGTAAGGACTGCCCATCCATGATATTAAAATTATCGTTTAACCATGTTGTGAGGCTGTACAGTGTTTGTTTACATTTACATTGTTTACAAACATTGGAGTTAAATGAGTTAAAACTAGCTTTTATTTTGGGAATCTGACGAGGTACGACATTTAGACTAAGTTCATTAGGCATTTCCACGATTAAATGTACATATTTATTTTGACATTTTATTAATTTAGCAGATGTTCTTATCCAGAGCAAGGACTCTGCTGTCCTATCATCAGGGGGAAACTCGTTCCACCATTTGGGTGGCAGGAAAGATACACCGAACAAAAATATAAACGCAACATGTAAAGTGTTGGTCCCATGTTTCATGAGCTGAAATAAAAGATCCCAGGAATGTTACATACCCACAAAAAGCTGACAACGCATAGCCCCATGTCACAAGGATCTGTACACAATTCCTGGAAGCTGAAAATGTCCCAGTTCTTCCATTGCCTGCATACTCACCAGACATGTCACCCATTGAGCATGTTCGGGATGCTCTGGATCGACGTGTACAACAGCGTGTTCCAATTCCCGCCATTATCCAGCAACCTCACACAACCATTGAATAGGAGTGGGAAAACATTCCACAGTCCACAATACACAACCTGATCAACTCTATCCGAAGGAGATGTGTGGCACTGCATGAGCCAATTGGTGGTCACACCAGATACTGGTTTTCTGATCCTTGGCCCTGACCAACAGATGCATATCTGTATTCCCACTCATGTGAAATCCATAGATTAGAGCCTAAATCATTTTTTGAATTGACGGATTTCATTATATGAACAGTAACTCAGTAAAGTCTTTGAAGTTGTTGCATGTTGCGTTTATATCTTTGTACAGTGTATATTCTTATTCCTCAAAAATCAATGGGTTCATATTTATAAGTCCAGAAATATAATTTTACCTTTATTTAACTAGGCAAGTCAGTTCAGAAATAATTTATTATTTTCAATGACGGCCTAGGAACAGTGGGTTAACTGCCTGTTCAGTACAACAGATTTGTACTTTGTCAGCTCGGGGATTTGAACTTGCAACCTTTCAATTACTAGTCCAACGCTCTAACCACTAGGCTACCCTGCCACCCCAAAACCGGTGTACCAACTGCGGATTGTCCCTTTGAAACGTCCATCTCTCCTTTCCAGAGTATGCTGTTGAAACAAACATATCTGCTGTCTCTCACCTCCACTCCCCTGAGCTGTCTCACTTCCTCAGTTTGTCTTGCTTTCTCTGCTCGTTAACTGAGCCTTTGAGTGCTGATGCTCTTAGTGGCCCCAGCCGTGGCTGTGCTGTGGGGGAGAGGCAGAGATGGATGTGTGGCCCTTGGGGGCTTGGGGCTGAGAGCACCACTAATCATGTCAGACAGCCAGGGGAGGCTGGACAAGATCATCATTGCCTGGCAGTGCAGTGAATCGCTGGAACGGCACTTTCACACAACCTTTGATCCCAGGGGTCTCCTCGGATGTCAAGGTCAGGGGTCAGCGAGGGCCTCAGTGATCAGCGCACCCTCAGAGCCCAGAGGTTTCCAGCCGCCTCTGCATTCTCTCTCTGCAACCATTTCTCTCTCTCTCGCTCATTCTCTCTATATTCTCCATATTCCATATTCTCTATATTCTATATTTCTCTCTCCTCATTCTCCATCCCTCTTTTTCTCTTTCTTGATCTCTCCCTGTTTCTCTCTCTCTCTTGGCCTCCCTGGAAAGAATTGAGACATCCTGTCCCCTGGGAGAGAGAGTCTGAATTGAGACATCCTGTCCCCTGAGAGAGAGAGTCTGAATTGAGACACCCTGTCCCCTGAGAGAGAGAGAGAAAAAAGAGAAAAGAATAGAAAGAGGAAATCGATATAGATGAAGAGCCTGGGGCCCATCCAGAGGAGTGTGTCACCACACACACACACACACACACACACACACACACACACACACACACACACACACACACACACACACACACACACACACACACACACACACACACACACACACACACACACACACACACATTGACATCATGAACTGGCTCCGGTTTTCCTTATAGCGATGGAATGCTTAAGAGTGTTTCAACGATCCATCTTTCCTACAACGACTGAAAACATAACACATGAAAGCCATGTGTGTCCATACTGACAGGATCCAGTGAAAGGAGCGCTGCTCTCGGATCAGCTTTCTCCATTCAAATCTTACCTGAACATTAGAATGATTTCACAATACTGACCACGGATCAGCTCCTATTACCACCAAATATTGAGGCGGGTTATTCTAATGCTTACCCAAATGGGGGAGACCCATGCTTTTTCAATTTCAATCAAGGGGAGGGTTTAGTATATATATATATATATATTTTGGAATTTAGTCCAGGGGAGAGCCATGTAATTTGTAATTGATGAAATTTAAATTTTTCTTAGTGTTTTAGAAGGAGTTGTTTATTAGTCTATGCATCAATGTGCACCCGATGCTGCCGCTCATCACTGCTGCTTGTGCGATATCACGTGTGCCTATAGGCTATTTAGTGTGGTTTTCAATCAAAAGGTCCATAGGCTATATGTTACAAAGTGCTTCTCTGTCACGTTCCTGACCTATTTCTGTTAGTTTGTTATGTGTGTTAGTTGGTCAGGACGTGAGTTTGGGTGGGCATTCTATGTTTTCTGTTTCTGTGTTGGTTTATTGGGTTGCCTGGTATGGCTCTTAATTAGAGGCAGGTGTTTGGCGTTCCTCTAATTAAGAGTCATATTTAGGTAGGCGTTTTCACAGTGTTCGTTGTGGGTGATTGTCTTCCGTGTCTGTGTCTGTACACCACGCGGGACTGTTTTCGGTTTGTTTATTCCTCGTTAATTTGTGTAGCCTATGTTTCCTATTCGTGCGTTCTTCTTGTTTAATGTAAGTTCGTCGTCTAGGTCTGTCTACACCGTTTGTTGTTTTTGTTAGTTTAGTCAAGTTCGTGTTTTCGTTAATAAAATTGTCATTTCACTACGCTGCGCCTTGGTTCCCTCAATACTCCTCCTCTTCAGATGAAGAGGAGG
Organism: Salvelinus fontinalis; assembly: GCF_029448725.1. NCBI lineage: Eukaryota > Metazoa > Chordata > Actinopteri > Salmoniformes > Salmonidae > Salvelinus > Salvelinus fontinalis. The sequence continues at coordinate 38,545,456 of NC_074688.1, forward strand.
AGGACTGCCGTTACAGAATCACCCACCAAATCTCCAGAACCAAGCAGCGGAGTAAACGGAGTAAGGGACAGAGAAAGGAGGAATGGACTTGGGACGATGTATTGGACGGAAAAGGTTGCTACACATGGGAGTAGATCCTGGCTGGTAGGGATCGCCTCCCATGGGAACAGCTGGAGGCACTGAGGAGAGCAGAGGCAACCGGAGAAGGGAACCGGAGTTATGAGGGGATGCGTCTTGCACAGAAGCCCAAAAAGCCTGTGAGTAACACCCAAAAATTTCTTGGGGGGGGGTGGCTAAGAGGTAGTGGGCCAAGGGCAGGTAGGAGACCTGCGCCCACTTCCCAGGCTTACCGTGGAGAGCGGGAGTACGGGCAGGCGCAGTGTTACGCAGTAGAGCGCATGGTGTCTCCTGTACGAGTGCATAGCCCAGTGCGGGTTATTCCACCTCCCCGCACTGGTAGGGCTAGATTGGGCATTGAGCCAGGTGTCATGAGGCCGGCTCAACGCATCTGGTCTCCAGTGCGTCTCCTCGGCCGGCATACATGGCACCTGCCTTACGCATGGTTTCCCCGGTTCGCCTACATAGCCCGGTGTGGGTTATTCCACCTCCCAGCACTGGTCGGGCGACCGGGAGCATTCAACCAGGTAAGGTTGGGCAGGCTCAATGCTCAAGAGAGCCAGTAGCCTGCACGGTCCGGTATTTCCGGCGCCACCTCCCAGCCCCAGCCTAGTACCTACAGTGCCTACACTACGCACTAGGCTAACAGTGCGTTTCCAGAGCCCTGTTCCTCCTCCATGCACTCTCCCTGTAGTGCGTGTATCCAGTTCGGTGCCTCCAGTTCCGGCACCACGCACTAAGCCACCTGTGCGTCTCCAGAGCCCTGTACACACTGTTTCTTCTCCCCCTACTAATCCTCAGCCCGGTGCCACCAGTGCCGGTACCACGCACCAGGTATAGAGTAGGCTTTGAGAGTCCAGTGTGCCCTGTCCCTGCTCCCCGCACTAGTATGAAGGTGCGTGTCCTTAGCCCGGTGCCTCCAGTTCCGGCACCACGCACCAGGTCTACAGTGCGCCTTATCCGGCCAGAGCCATCCGTCTCCCCAGCGCCATCTGAGCCATCCGTCTCCCCAGCGCCATCTGAGCCATCCGTCTCCCCAGCGCCATCTGAGCCATCCGTCTCCCCAGCGCCATCTGAGCCATCCGTCTCCCCAGCGCCATCTGAGCCATCCGTCTCCCCAGCGCCATCTGAGCCATCCGTCTCCCCAGCGCCATCTGAGCCATCCGTCTGCAATGAGCCTGCAAAGCCGCCCGTCTGCCATGAGCCTGCAAAGCCGCCCGTCTGCCATGAGCCGCTAGAGCCGCCCGCCAGACAGGAGCCGCTAGAGCCGTCCGTCAGACAGGATCTGCCAGAGCCGCCAACCAGACAGGATCTGCCAGAGCCGCCAGCCAGACAGGATCTGCCAGAGCCGCCAGCCAGACAGGATCTGCCAGAGCCGCCAGCCAGACAGGATCTGCCAGAGCCGCCAGCGAGCCATGAGCAGCCAGAGCCGCCAGCGAGCCATGAGCAGCCAGAGCCGCCAGCGAGCCATGAGCAGCCAGAGCCGCCAGCGAGCCATGAGCAGCCAGAGCCGCCAGCGAGCCATGAGCGTCGAGAGCCGCCAGCGAGCCATGAGCGTCGAGAGCCGCCAGCGAGCCATGAGCGTCGAGAGCCTCCAGCGAGCCATGAGCGTCGAGAGCCGTCAGCATGCCATGAGCGTCGAGAGCCGTCAGCCTGCCATGAGCGTCGAGAGCCGTCAGCCTGCCATGAGCGTCGAGAGCCGTCAGCCTGCCATGAGCGTCGAGAGCCGTCAGCCAGCCATGAGCGTCGAGAGCCGTCAGCCAGCCATGAGCGTCGAGAGCCGTCAGCCAGCCATGAGCGTCGAGAGCCGTCAGCCAGCCATGAGCGTCGAGAGCCGTCAGCCTGCCATGAGCGTCGAGAGCCGTCAGCCTGCCATGAGCGTCGAGAGCCGTCAGCCAGCCATGAGCGTCGAGAGCCGTCAGCCAGCCATGAGCGTCGAGAGCCGTCAGCCAGCCATGAGCGTCGAGAGCCGTCAGCCAGCCATGAGCGTCGAGAGCCGTCAGCCAGCCATGAGCGTCGAGAGCCGTCAGCCAGCCATGAGCGTCGAGAGCCGTCAGCGAGCCATGAGCGTCCAGAGCCTTCAGCCAGCCATGAGCGTCGAGAGACGTCAGCCAGCCATGACCGTCGAGAGCCGTCAGCCTGCCATGAGCGTCCAGATCCGTCAGTCAGCCATGAGCTGCCCTTCAGCCAGAAACGGCTATATACCCAGAACTGCCCCTCAGTCCAGAGCTGTCTCTCTGTCCGGAGCTGCCTTTCAGTCCGGAGTTGCCCCTCTATCCTGATCTCCCTCTCTATCCTGATCTACCTCTATATTCTGATCTATCCCACTGTCTTGTGCTATCCCACTGTCTTGATCTATCCCTCTGTCTTGTGCTATCCCACTGTCTTGATCTATCCCTCTGTCCCTGTCATGGATGTTACCAAGAGGATTTTGTGGGGGTAAGATATGGGTGGACATTTTTAGGGGAAGATGGAGGCTGGGATTGACTATGGTGGGGTGGGGACCTCGCCCGGAGCCTGAGCCACCACCGTGGTCAGATGCCCACCCAGACCCTCCCCTAGACTTTGTGCTGGTGCGCCCAGAGTTCGCACCTTATGGGGGGGGTTATGTCACGTTCCTGACCTATTTCTGTTAGTTTGTTATGTGTGTTAGTTGGTCAGGACGTGAGTTTGGGTGGGCATTCTATGTTTTCTGTTTCTGTGTTGGTTTATTGGGTTGCCTGGTATGGCTCTTAATTAGAGGCAGGTGTTTGGCGTTCCTCTAATTAAGAGTCATATTTAGGTAGGCGTTTTCACAGTGTTCGTTGTGGGTGATTGTCTTCCGTGTCTGTGTCTGTACACCACGCGGGACTGTTTTCGGTTTGTTTTGTTCCTCGTTCATTTGTGTAGCCTATGTTTCCTATTCGTGCGTTCTTCTTGTTTAATGTAAGTTCGTCGTCTAGGTCTGTCTACACCGTTTGTTGTTTTTGTTAGTTTAGTCAAGTTCGTGTTTTCGTTAATAAAATTATGTCATTTCACTACGCTGCGCCTTGGTTCCCTCAATACTCCTCCTCTTCAGATGAAGAGGAGGAGGAATGCCGTTACATTCTCGGAGAAGCACAGAGCATAGTTATATTTCTAAGATAGCAGCTGGGATGGTTATAAATAAAACTAGGCTGCATTACACACTGAGTCTTCTCTGCGCTTGCTGACCAAAACCTTTTTGTCGTTGTTGTGATGTCTAACCAATGCTGTGCTTTGTCCAGGAGGAGAGTCAAAGAATTCTTCAGAAAATTATTTTGGATTAGGCCTAGTACAAAAAAAATGCAATATCTTGCACATGCACTAGCCTATAGCCTATCTTCTGTCCAACTGTTTTTAAAGGCTAGTAAAACTAAGTGCATGCTCTTCAACCGACTGCTGCCCGCACCTGCCCGCTCGACTAGCATCACTACTCTGGACGGTTCTGACTTAGAATATGTGGACATCTACAAATACCTAGGTGTCTGGTTAGACTGTAAACTCTCCTTCCAGACTCATATTAAGCATCTCCAATCCAAAATGAAATCTAGAATCCGTTTCCAATTTCTCAACAAAGCCTTCTTCACTCATGCTGCCAAACATACCCTCGTAAAACGGACTATCCTACCAATCCTTGACTTTGGCGATGTCATTTACAAAATAGCCTCCAACACTCTACTCAGCAAACTGGATGTAGTCTATCACAGTGCCATCCATTTTGTCACCAAAGCCCCATATACTACCCACCACTGCGACCTGTATGCACTCGTTCATGTATGCCCTCACGACATATTCATCACCAAACCCACTGGTTCCAGGTGATCTATAAGTCTTTGCTTGGTAAAGCCCCGCCTTATCTCAGCTCACTGGTCACCATAGCAACACCCACCCGTAGCACGCGCTCCAGCAGGTATATCTCACTGGTCATCCCCAAAGCAAACACTTCCTTTGGCCACCTGTCCTTCCAGTTCTCTGCTGCCAATGACTGGAACGAATTGCAAAAATCACTGAAGTTGGAGTGTTATATCTCCCTCTCTAACTTTAAGCATCAGCATCAACTATATCATTGTGTTTACTTGATAGCTACCTACACAAATAGCTAGCTAGAACAAAGTGTTAATAGGATAAAAATAGTTAACTGTACCTGTACACAGTCAATCTGTAAATAGCACACCCAACTACCTCATCCCCATATTGTATTTATCCTCTTGCTCTTTTGCACCCCAGAATCTCTACTTGCACATCATCATCTGCACATCTATCACTCCAGTGTTATTGCTGAATTGTAATTATTTCGCCTCTATGGCCTATTTATTGCCTTACCTCGATACTCTTCTACATTTGCACACACTGTGCATATATTTTTCTATTGTGTTATTGACCGTACGTTTGTTTATGTGTAACTCTGTGTTGTTGTTTTTGGTCGCACTGCTTTGCTTTATCTTGGCCAGGTCGCAGTTGTAAATGAGAACTTGTTCTCAACTGGCTTACCTGGTTAAATAAAAGGTGAAATAAAAATAAATAAAACATTTGAGAACGAGGATCAGAGGTCAACTTTGATAGCTACTACTATAATAGATTTGAATAATTACAATGTTTCTTGGGTGACAAGTAGCCTAGTGGTTCAGAGTGTCTGGCCAGTAACCGAAAGGTCACTGTTTCGAATCCCTAAGCTGACTGTTGATGTGCCATTGAGCAAAGCACTTAATTAAGGATTGTATCTTTTTTTCAATTTTCACCTAAAATGACATACCCAAATCTAACTGCCTGTAGCTCAGGACCTGAAGCAAGGATATGTATATTATTGTTACCATTTGAAAGGAAACACTCTGACGTTTGTGGAAATGTGAAAGGAATGTCGGAGAATATAACACAATAGATCTGGTAAAAGAAAATACAAAGAAAAAAAACATGATTTTGTTTTGTATTTTTTTTGTTCCATCATCTTTGAAATGCAAGAGAAAAGCCATGATGTATTATTCCAGCCCAGCTGCAATATAGATTTTGGCCACTAGATGGCAGCAGTGTATGTGCAACGTCTTAGACTGATCCAATGAACCATTGCATTTCTGTTCAAAATGTTGTATCAAGTCTGCCCAAATCTGACTAATTGTTTTATTAATAACTTTTCAAGTTCATAACTGTGCACTCTCCTCAAACAATAGCATGGTATTATTTCACTGTAATAGCTACTGTAAATTGGACAGTGCAGTCAGATTAACAATAATTTAAGCTTTCTGCCAATATCAGATATGTCTATATCCTGGGAAATGTTCTTGTTACTTACAACCTCATGCTAATTGCATTAGCCTACGTTAGCTCAACCGTCCTGAAGGGGACCCACCAATCCTGTAGAGGTTTTAACCCCAATTTCTCCTGTAAGTCACTCTGGATAAGATTGTCTGCTAAATGACCTAAATGTAAATTATGTATTTATCAGAGTTATTGACCTCACAATTAAGCAGATTCTATTAACTTACATTGTGTTGCTGAAACTTGAAGCAGCAGTCGCGGCACAATCAGTCGGAAATGCACAGCTCGTGGTGCTGAACGTAGGCATGTTCAAGTAGGCATAATTCATTTCAATGTCTTCATTTTAAGTAGACTTTACTAACAACAAGAGTGCTTTGTGTTGCAGCCTATTTCTTCCTATTTAAGAAATAAGAAAAAGGCCTACCTGTTTGACAGACAACATTATGCCATTGGCTGCTTTTTACATAGATTTGTCAGCCAATTTCTCCACCCACCATGCACTCTTTAAATCATCCAGGACCTATATACTAGGTTTCGTCAGAGGAAAGACCAAAAAATTGTCCAAGACTCCAGTCACCCAAGTCATAGACTGTTCTCTCTGCTACCGCACGGCAAGCGGTACCGGAGCACCAAGTCTTGGTCCAAAAGGCTCCTTAGCAGCTTCTATCCCCAACACATAATACTGCTGAACAATTCATCAAATGGCCACCCGGTCTATTTACATTGACCCCCCCCCCCCCCCTTTTGACTTTACACTGCTGCAACTCGCTGTTTATTATCTATGCATTGTCACTTTACCCCGACCTACATGTACAAATTACCTCGACTAACTAGTACCCCTGCACATTGACTCTGTACCGGTACCCCCTGTATATAGTCTCCACATTGACTCGGTACCGGTACCCCCTGTATATAGTCTCCACATTGACTCTGTACCGGTACCCCCTGTATATAGTCTCCACATTGACTCGGTACCGGTACACCCTGTATATAGTCTCCACATTGACTCGGTACCGGTACCCCCTGTATATAGTCTCCACATTGACTCGGTACCGGTACCCCCTGTATATAGCCTCCACATTGACTCGGTACCGGTACCCCCTGTATATAGTCTCCACATTGACTCTGTACCGGTACCCCCTGTATATAGTCTCCACATTGACTCGGTACCGGTACCCCCTGTATATAGTCTCCACATTGACTCGGTACCGGGTCAACTCGGGACCGGGTGCACAATTGGCCCAGCATCGTCTGGGTTTGGCCGGGATAGGCCGTTATTGTAAATAAGAATTTGTTCTTAAACTGACTTGCCTTGTTAAATAAACGTTAAGTTTAAAAATATAATTGTTTTGTTTCTTTGACGTTCAGAGGCTGAGCTCCAACCTTCTATAGCCGAGGAGACAAAACGTATCGTTTGCTTTGGAAAGTAATCTAATTCTGTCACTATCAACTGATTGAGCTATATACTTTCTGTCCAATAGAAGATGTTTAAACCCAGACAGCTTTCAGGGAAACACATGTGACCTTCTCTCGTTGGGTTCAACCACAGAAGAAGAGCAGGCAGCAGTTTAAGCTTCCTTTGTCGATATGCCTACTGTCT
>NC_074688.1:38554925-38637425 GCF_029448725.1 Salvelinus fontinalis
TTGTTGCATGTTTGTGTCCTATCTATTTGAGGGTTAGGGTTAGGGTTATAATACCTAAAAGCAATTGATGAGGCCTAGACGTAAATGACAGCAATACTGGGCGAAGGGAGCCCCCTTGTGGACTGTATGTAAATCAGAAACAGAATAGATTTTAGGTCAATTGCCTATAGAGAGCCGTCTTTTTGTAGGCACTCCTCCATGGTTCGTTGGACAAAGCCTATGGGAAAACGAATGGAGTTTTTTTGGTAGGGTTTTTGGACCGACTGTTTGCTCATTTGCTGTTGCTCTAAGATGGCAACTGTACACAAATGCGCATGTGCCAATTGAATCTCAACAAGGAAACAGTCGTTGGTGGTATTTAATTCATGTTTATTGAAAAAGTATGGGATTTCAGCAAACAAAGAAAGGCACGCAACTACACAGGACAAACATACAAAAAACGGGGCGATTTAAAATTCACTTTTTTATTTTGTTGAAGTATTGACTTTTGGCAAGTAAATAGTAGTTGCAATAAGATTCCACAAAGCCTTGTCTAAGCACCACTCAGTTGGTGAAGTTCATCAGAAACTTCCGCAAAGTAGAGGATAGACCGAACACAGCTAAGGTAATTACCGTGTAACAAATTTAAACACATGCAGGTTACCGCATTTTACCCTCATGGATTAGAAATTAAATTAGATAACGGATTTGGTAGTATCTGTGATATTTTTTCCATACATTATATTTATGTTGTTACTCACAGCATCGCTTTGTCTCCCTCGTCTATTGATTCAAGAGGTCTGCATTTGAACTGTATGGTCATTGGTTCAAGCCAGTGAGGTATATAATTAAGTTCAGGCACTGCTGCCTCTAGACTACATAGCAGCCCTCAACCCGATGGACAGCATGTTTACCTGTGCCATCCTGAAAGAGCCTCTCAGGGTGACAAAGACCCCATTCACCGGTAACCGGAGCTCGCACGCTGCCACATCAAGTATTTGAGCAGGATGGTGTTTAGGCCTATCTGTTTGCAGCCACATTCACCAACAGCACAGCTCAGGAAATGTAGTTAACACATGATTAAAGTCTGGTGGCGGATGTCCTAATCTCGCCTGACAAAGCAGAGACAAAAAGAGACTGTAGGCCTAACTTAATTGTTTTCCTGAGACTGGGCCGACTGGTTTTTCCTCATCGCGGAGGGGAGGTAGCAGGTGTGAGGAAGGAGGATCTTAACTTTTGTCCTTGTCATCCTAGCCCAGGTGGAAGAGCTCATTATTCCGAGTTCAACGGAGAGGAGAATGTGACAGGGCAGTTGACGTTAACGTTCTAGAACTTCTGGAGTTAATGGCAAAGGGTGCATGAGCAGTTCGTGGATATAAGGACTGGAAGTCTGACAGGATTTCATGGAGCTAACTCAGTGGGCTACTCAGTGGATAACAAGGGGTCGTTCTACCTTTCACAGAGCCGGTAAGCGCCCCAGTTTGTGTCGCTGCAAAACATTTAGAGTGGCTGTTCTGAGAACATCATGCTCGTGGGTGTGTTTCACCGCTCTCGTCTGTGCGTTCTTCTTCCTCCTTGGAGTGTGTTTTCTCAATCTCTTTGACCCACGACTCCAACCCCTTCCTCTCGCTGGAGTCGAACCCAGAGATGTCACCCTTCTGTTGTGGACTCACCCCTTCGGCCGTTACCGCAGACTGCCGGACTGTGAGGCGCGCTTTGGGATACGTGGGTGCGTACTGACCGACGACCGGCGCATGTACCCTGGGGCTGACGCCATCATCGTGCACCACCGTGAGATAGTGACCAACGCCACGGCGCTCCCGTCAGACCCACGACCCCGTGGCCAGAAGTGGATCTGGATGAATTTCGAGTCCCCGTCTCACACTGGTGGCCTGCGGCGGTTTGAGGGCTTGTTCAACCTCACCATGACCTACCGTGCAGATTCAGACATCTTCCTCCCCTACGGATACCTTGTGACCCGCCTTCACCCTCACGCCAACGCCCCGCCACACACACGCCCCCGACGGTCCCACCTACTGGCCTGGGTCATCAGTAACTGGTCGGAGTCGCAGGCCCGCGTGACGTATTACCGTCGGCTGGTTAACTACGTTGACGTAGATGTGTTTGGGCGTGCAGGTGTGCCACTGCCAGAGGACAGCACTGTGGTGCGCACGGTGAGGCGTTACCTGTTTTATCTGGCGTTGGAGAACTCGCAGCACACCGACTACATCACCGAGAAGCTCTGGAACTCCTTACTGGCCGGGGCTGTTCCTGTAGTTCTCGGGCCGCCGCGGGAAAACTACGAACGCTTCCTCCCCCATGATGCCTTCATTCATGTGGACGACTTCCCCTCTCCCCGCCTGCTCGCCCAATACCTGATGCTGCTGCGCCGGAGCCCCGCCCTCCTGCAGAGACACCTGGCCTGGAGGAGGAGATACAGCGTGCACCTGACCGCCTTCTGGGCGGAGCATTACTGCACAGCGTGTCGCGTCGTGCGGAACCACAGACTCCGGACTGACACCATCACCAACCTTCAGCGCTGGTTTGAGTCCTGACCTCAGTGCGGAACCACAGTCTCCGGACTGACACCATCACCAACCTTCAGCACTGGTTTGAGTCCTGACCTCAGTGCGGAACCACAGACTCTCGACTGACACCATCACCAACCTTCAGCACTGGTTTGAGTCCTGACCTCAGTGCGGAACCACAGTCTCCGGACTGACACCATCACCAACCTTCAGCACTGGTTTGAGTCCTGACCTCAGTGCGGAACCACAGACTCTCCACTGACACCATCACCAACCTTCAGCGCTGGCTTGAGTCCTGACCTCAGTGCGGAACCACAGACTCTCCACTGACACCATCACCAACCTTCAGCACTGGTTTGAGTCCTGACCTCAGTGCGGAACCACAGACTCTCCACTGACACCATCACCAACCTTCAGCACTGGTTTGAGTCCTGACCTCAGTGCGGAACCACAGACTCTCCACTGACACCATCACCAACCTTCAGCGCTGGCTTGAGTCCTGACCTCAGTGTGGAACCACAGACTCTCGACTGACACCATCACCAACCTTCAGCGCTGGTTTGAGTCCTGACCTCAGTGCGGAACTACAGTCTCCGGACTGACACCATCACCAACCTTCAGCGCTGGTTTGAGTCCTGACCTCAGTGCGGAACCACAGTCTCCGGACTGACACCATCACCAACCTTCAGCGCTGGTTTGAGTCCTGACCTCTGACTGCTTTTTGACCTTCCAATATGTGGTGACTACTATGAACATGACTGGTCAGATATCTAGCCACATCCCAGTCTGTAGCAGGGAATCTATAGGAACTGTCTTCAACACCATTTAGTAAACAGTGGATCACAGGAACAAACACTTCATATTTATTGAACATCATTGAACTGTAATTCACTTGTCTGTTATTGTTGTTATTAGTCAGGGTTCAGGAGTGTTATGAAGTGAGTTGTGTCAGGCTGTATAAGAAACATAGATATTGCTTTCATCAGAGTGTTGTGTGGATTGTTAAGACAGCTGCTTTTGGAGGCCTTCCGTAAACTTAAGGACGGGACAGTGGGATGGGGGTTAAGCATCATGGCCATGTTAACCCCAGTAGCCTTGATACTGCCCTGACATGACCAGGTGACCAGCTGCTACTTACCCCACACCACTAGACATGGGCAATATCAACCCCAGGATAAACCACAACACTATCCCCTGGCTCCTGTTCCACCTCCAAAGAAGATACCTGACACGCACGCACGCACGCACGCACGCACGCACACACACACACACACACACACACACACACACACAGCTCCATCCACCTCTATGATCCCTCTCATAGAAATTGTCCAGGCTATACTTACATCAAATGTCCATGTATTTCTTACCTTACTTGTCTGATTAGTTCAGTTGTTTCAGTCCAAGGTATTTCACACTTTTTAATGTTTTTTTTTTCCACTACATGTGAACATTCTAATGTATGTTTGCAATTGCAACAAATTAAACTTGAACTTGACCTGTTTTAAGCAAGTTTTGCCTCCAAACTAGTCACTCTTACATAGTCACTCTTACATAGTCACTCTTACGAGTAATCACAATTGGTGGCGCTTTGTCTTCAAACATAGACCAAACCCATTGTTGGTCTTTATTTAAAGGCCTATCCCTTGTTGGTCTTTATATATATATGTGACCTACTTGTTGTGTGTATGTACTGACAAGTATGTGGAACTGATAGATTCACACACATGCTACATGTTAATGTATTTAAATATATGTAAATTGTAATGTATTTTGCCTGTAATGTCTTTAAAAAAAAATGTGTCGGACTCCAGTAAGACTAGCTGTCACCATTGGCTAATGATCCTAATAAATAAAATCAAAGGCACATTCCATGTTGGTATTTATTTAAAAGGCCTATCCCTGGTTGGTATTTATTTAAAAGGCCTATCCCTTGTTGGTATTTATTTATAGGCCTATCCCTTGTTGGTATTTATTTAAAGGCCTATCCCTTGTTGGTATTTATTTAAAAGGCCTATCCCTGGTTGGTATTTATTTAAAGGCCTATCCCATATTGGTATTTATTTAAAAGGCCTATCCCATGTTTGTATTTATTTAAAGGCCTATCCCTGGTTGGTATTTATTTAAAGGCCTATCCCTTGTTGGTCTTCATTTAAAGGCCTATCCCTTGTTGGTATTTATTTAAAGGCCTATCCCTGGTTGGTATTTATTTAAAGGCCTATCCCTTGTTGGTATTTATTTAAAGGCCTATCCCATGTTGGTATCTATTTAAAGGCCTATCCCTGGTTGGTATTTATTTAAAGGCCTATCCCTGGTGTGTATTTATTTAAAATGGTATATCCTTTGTTGGTATTTATTTAAAGGCCTATCCCATGTTGGTCTTTATTTAAAGGCCTATCCCTGTTTGGTATCTATTTAAAAGGCCTATCCCTGTTTGGTATTTATTTAAAGGCCTATCCCTGGTTGGTATTTATTTAAAAGGCCTATCCCTGGTTGGTATTTATTTAAAAGGCCTATACCTTGTTGGTATCTATTTAAAAGGCCTCTCCCATGTTGGTATCTATTTAAAAGGCCTATCCCATGTTGGTATTTATTTAAAGGCCTATCCCATGTTGGTATTTATTTAAAGGCCTATCCCTGGTTGGTATTTATTTAAAGGCCTATCCCTTGTTGGTATTTATTTAAAGGCCTATCCCATGTTGGTATCTATTTAAAGGCCTATCCCTGGTTGGTATTTATTTAAAGGCCTATCCCTGGTTGGTATTTATTTAAAATGGTATATCCTTTGTTGGTATTTATTTAAAGGCCTATCCCATGTTGGTCTTTATTTAAAGGCCTATCCCTGTTTGGTATCTATTTAAAAGGCCTATCCCTGTTTGGTATTTATTTAAAGGCCTATCCCTGGTTGGTATTTATTTAAAAGGCCTATCCCTGGTTGGTATTTATTTAAAAGGCCTATCCCTTGTTGGTATCTATTTAAAAGGCCTCTCCCATGTTGGTATCTATTTAAAAGGCCTATCCCATGTTGGTATTTATTTAAAGGCCTATCCCATGTTGGTATTTATTTAAAGGCCTATCCCTGGTTGGTATTTATTTAAAGGCCTATCCCTTGTTGGTATTTATTTAAAGGCCTATCCCTGGTTGGTATTTATTTAAAAGGCCTATCCCTTGTTGGTATCTATTTAAAAGGCCTATCCCATGTTGGTATTTATTTAAAGGCCTATCCCATGGTGGTATTTATTTAAAGGCCTATGTTTGGTTGAGTGAGGCTAGCTCCTGCTGTGTCCCATGGTTTGGACTGTACATCTCTGGCTCTGGTGATCCATTGTGTGTGATACGTCTCTCAACATCTGAACAGTTCTCATGTTTCTTAAGGAGGCTGGGAAGAAGCGGGGAGCCAGCTTCAATATGTTCAGCATGTTTCAGCAGAGACATAGGTAAAAGCAGTGTGAGAGAGAGTCTACTGTGTGTGTGTGTGTGTGTGTGTGTGTGTGTGTGTGTGTGTGTGTGTGTGTGTGTGTGTGTGTGTGTGTGTGTGTGTGTGTGTGTGTGTGTGTGTGTGTGTGTGTGTGTGTGTCACTTGATAGAAAATAAAATAACTTGAGACTTGACTTGGCGCCTCGAGAACCGGGATTCGACTTTGACTTGAGACTGATGACTTGAAATTGTCTGGGCAGGTTCTGTTTTGTCACTAATTTTGTGGCACAGAGTCCACGTGGATGACTCTACACGCAGCCAGAGACAGTAGCCGGAGCATCGCCCTTGCAACAGACTGGCTAGTGAAACGCACACTCCGCACTCTGATTGAATCAGCAAACTGTCAATCAACACAGGTCGTGTGAGCTGGTGAACAGATGACTGATTTGCTGTACAGCTACAGGATCGGGTGCAACGGAAACGTCAAATTACAGGGAGACAGGATTGCCATAATTAATAAGTATGCAGCTCTAAAAACAATTGGTGATCAAGAATATTACTTTGCAAGTTCACCAGCAATGGGGCAACAATTGTTAGCATAGGCCTACTGGTCTTTAGTTGTGTAACAATTGCTTGAAATTGATAATTTACTTAGCTTGCATTTGTAATTTGTTGTTAAGTTAATTATTATCAATCAATCAATCAAGTTTATTTTATATAGCCCTTCGTACATCAGCTAATATCTCGAAGTGTTGTACAGAAACCCAGCCTAAAACCCCAAACAGCAAGCAATGCAGGTGTAGAAGCACGGTGGCTAGGAAAAACTCCCTAGAAAGGCCAAAACCTAGGAAGAAACCTAGAGAGGAACTAGGCTATGAGGGGTGGCCAGTCCTCTTCTGGCTGTGCCGGGTGGAGATTATAACAGAACTATGCCAAGATGTTCAAAATGTTCATAAGTGACAAGCATGGTCAAATAATAATCAGGAATAATTTTCAGTTGGCTTTTCATAGCCGGTCATTAAGAGTTGAAAACAGCAGGTCTGGGACAGGTGGCGGTTCCATAACCGCCACATTATTACCGTGTCGAAGACGCACCATAGACGCAACTCTTCACCTGAGCTCTCCAAGCTCCCGCCGGTGGAGAGGGCTTTTCTTTCTCTTGTTGACACCGTATGTTTGTTCTTGCTTTCACACGTTTAAATGCATAGGCTCTATGTGGTAAATCTATAGTCCATCTAATACTACAAATATCGTTAGCGTGTCATAATTCCATCCACATACCGTTTATTGCATCATGTACACATTTCTGTTTCATGTTTGATAGGCTTACGATACACTTTCATTTAGCCAACCATTTCTTACACTGCTCTGCGTGGGCGCGATGTTTATAGTGCACACGAACGTTTGCATGACGTCATGAGGAAAAGGTTTTGTTTATTTAACTCAAATGTATTGTTCCCGGATTACGTCGGAGTTCCGGGTGTCTGTGTCCTATGTCTATGTTAACATTTGTTGTGAGTATAAAGGTGCGCATAGAAATAGGATACGTGGCCTGGGCTCCACGCTTTGGAGTCAGAACTTTGAATAAGAGAAAACTCTTGTTCCTTGTATACACGGTGTTAAAATATCATTAGTAATCATTAAGTGTGATTAAGACGCATGTACCAATGTAACAATGGATGCGGAAATTGACGTTTACATTGTAGAACCAGTTAATTGGTTGTAATTGCCAGTTGGGTAATTGTATGGTCATGGGGACCAAGAGCCTGTATTATCTAGGCCTAACTATTTGAGCTCCTGTTAGACAGATTCCATTTAGCCTCTCAAGAGGAGGTTGTGTAGTCTTGCCCTGTACCTGTGTCTGTTCAGATAGGACAGGTTAAGCCTGATACAGAGGCTATTTCTTTTGGGCTATTGTCTGTGTATATCAGTGTATATTTGGTAAATATTCTTGTATATTTTGTATGATGTGGCGTTTTCATTAGACCTGTAAATACATCTGCACTCTGAGCACGCCAACCTGCCTTGCCTTCTGCTGATTTCATGCCCTTAGGACTGCTACAAGGTGCCTATTTTATAATTACATAGGATAATCAAAATTTTTCATCAATCAAATAATAACAAGGGGTGTCTGGGAGCCTCAATAAATAAACAAAGATTTGTAGATGAACAAGTCCTTGCATGTATAGATTTTGTTTTACTTGACTTGAGAACTTGTGACTTGACTCGAGTCTTGACCCGTTCTACTTGGGACTCGACTCGGACCTTGTGACTTGAGACTTGCTTGTGACTCGAATAATAGTGACTTGTTCCCACCTCTGTCGTCTGATCCTGGATGGTATACCAGACTTTTCTCACTGCTCATTTCACTAGTGTTTTATTGCGATAGGGCCAAGCCCTCCATGGCTAAATCCTGTACACAGTAATCTCATTCTAGTAGCAGCAAATGTTTCTCTTTAACCATCAGCAGAGTGGAGGGTGGAAAGTCTCTCTTCCACTGTACATCAAGAGATCCTCAAGGCTCTGTTTTAGGACCACTATTTTCAATAAATATTTTACCTCTTGGTGATGTCATTCTGGAACATAATGTTAACTTTCACTGCTATGCGGATGACACACAGCTGTACATTTCGATGAAACATTTTGAAGACCCAAAATTGCCCTCCCTGGAAGCCTGTGTTTCAGACATAAGGAAGTGGATTTCACTTTTAAATTCGGGACACAACAGAGATGCTAGTTCTAGCTCCCAAGAAACAAAGAGATCTTCTGTTGGATCTGACAATTAATCTTGATGGTTGTACAGTCGTCTCAAATAAAACTGTGAAGGACCTTGGCGTTACTCTGGACCCTGATCTCTCTTTTGACAAAACTTTCTGTCCAAAAATTATGCTGAAAAATCTGTCCATGCTTTTGTCACTTCGAGATTAGACTACTGCAATGGTCTACTTTACGGCTACCCGGATAAAGCACTAAATAAACTTCAGTGAGTGCTAAACACGGCTGCTAGAATCTTGACTAGAACCAAAAAATGTGATCATATTACTCCAGTGCTAGCCTCTCTACACTGGCTTCCTGTTAAGGCTAGGGCTGATTTCAAGGTTTTACTGCTAACCTACAAAGCATTACATGGGCTTGCTCCTACCTATCTTTCTGATTTGGTCCTGCCGTACATACCTACCCGTACACTACGGTCACAAGACGCAGGCCTCCTAACTGTCCCTAGAATTTCTAAGCAAACAGTTGGAGGCAGGGCTTTCTCCTATAGAGCTCCATTTTTATGGAACGGTCTGCTCATCCATTTGAGAGACGCAGACTCGGTCCCAACTTTTAAGTCTTTATTGAAGACTCATCTCTTCAGTAGGTCCTTTGAGTGTAGTCTGGCCCAGGAGTGTGAAGGTGAACGGAAAGGCACTGGAGCGACGAACCACCCTTGCTGTCTCTGCCTGGCCGGTTCCCCTCTCTCCACTGGGATTCTCTGCCTCTAACCCTATTACGGAAGCTGAGTCACTGGCTTACTGGTGCTCTTCCATGCCACCCCTAGGAGGGGTGCGTCACTTGAGTGGGTTGAGTGGGTTGTGGGTTGTGTCGTTGCGGAGATCTTTGTGGGCTATACTCGGCCTTGTCTCAGGATGGTAAGTTGGTGCTTTAAGATATCCCCCTAGTGGTGTGGGGGCTGTGCTTTGGCAAAGTGGTTAGGGTTATATCCTGCCTGTTTGGCCCTGTCCGGATGTATCGTCGGACGGGACCACAGTGTCTCCCGACCCCTCCGGTCTCAGCCTCCAGTATTTATTCTGCAATAGTTTGTGTCGAGGGGCTTGGGTCAGTCTGTTATATCTGGAGTATTTCTCTTGTCTCATCCGGTGTCCTGTGTGAATTTAAGTATGCTCCCTCTAATTCTCTCTCTCTCTCTTCTCTCGGAGTACCTGAGCCCTAGGACCATGCCTCAGGACTACCTGGCCTGATGACTCCTTGCTGTCCCCAGTCTACCTGGCCGTGCTGCTGCTCCAGTTTCAACTGTTCTGCCTGCGGCTATGGAACCCTGACCTGTTCACTGGACGTGCTACCTTGTCCCAGACCTGCTATTTTCAACTCGGTAGAGATACTCTGAATGATCGGCTATGAAAAGCCAACTGACATTTACTTCTGAGGTGCTGACCTGTTGCACCCTCTACAACCACTGTGATTGTTTAACATTTAACATTTAAGTCATTTAGCAGACGCTCTTATCCAGAGCGACTTACAAATTGGTGCGTTCACCTTGTTATTATTTGACCCTGCTGGTCATCAATGAACGTTTGAACATCTTGGCCATGTACTGTTAAAATCTCCACCCGGCACAGCCTGAAGAGGACTGGCCACTCCTCAGAGCCTGGTTCCTCTCTGGGTTTCTTCCTAGGTTCCTGCCTTTCTAGGGAGTTTTTCC
This sequence comes from Salvelinus fontinalis, assembly GCF_029448725.1. NCBI lineage: Eukaryota > Metazoa > Chordata > Actinopteri > Salmoniformes > Salmonidae > Salvelinus > Salvelinus fontinalis. Next base: position 38,565,273 of record NC_074688.1, read on the forward strand.
TAGCCCCCGTGCTTCTACATCTGCATTGCTTGCTGTTTGGGGTTTTAGGATGGGTTTCTGTATAGCACTTTGTGACATCGGCTGATGTAGAAAGGGCTTTATAAATACATTTGATTGATCGATCAGAGCTTAACACAATAACTGAAATTGATCATTTTTAGCACCATATTGACTTACAGTGAACAACAACACAATACACAAAACTATTTTGTGATCTCTCTAGTTATCTCCCTCTCTCCTTCTTTAGTTGACTCCCTCTCTCCTTCTTTAGTTGACTCCCTCTCTCCTTCTTTAGTTATCTCCCTCTCTCCTACTTTAGTTGTCTCCCTCTCTCCTTTAGTTGTCTCCCTCTCCCCTTATTTAGTTGTCTCCCTCTCTAGTTGTCTCCCTCTCTCCTTCTTTAGTTGTCTCCCTCTCTCCTTCTTAAGTTGTCTCCCTCTCTCCTTTAGTTGTCTCCCTCTCTCCTTCTTTAGTTGTCTCCCTCTCTCCTTCTTAAGTTGTATCCCTCTCTCCTTTAGTTGTCTCCCTCTCTCCTTCTTTAGTTGTCTCCCTCTCTCCTTCTTTAGTTGACTCCCTCTCTCCTTCTTTAGTTGTTTCCCTCTCTCCTTCTTTTCGTTGTCTCCCTCTCTCCTGTAGTTGTCTCCCTCTCTCCTTCTTTAGTTGACTCCCTCTCTCCTTCTTTAGTTGTTTCCCTCTCTCCTTCTTTAGTTGTCTCCCTCTCTCCTTTAGTTGTCTCCCTCTCTCCTTCTTTAGTTGACTCCATCTCTCCTTCTTAAGTTGACTCCCTCTCTCCTTCTTTAGTTGTCTCCCTCTCTCCTTCTTTTGTTGTCTCCCTCTCTCCTTCTTTAGTTGTCTCCCTCTCTCCTTCTTTAGTTGCCTCCCTCTCTCCTTCTTTAGTTGACTCCCTCTCTCCTTCTTAAGTTGACTCCCTCTCTCCTTCTTTAGTTGTCTCCCTCTTTCCTTCTTTAGTTGTCTCCCTCTATCCTTCTTTAGTTGTCTCCCTCTCTCCTTCTTTAATTGTCTCTCTCTCTCCTTCTTTAGTTGTCTCCCTCTCTCCTTCTTTAGTTGTCTCCCTCTCTCCTTCTTTAGTTGTCTCCCTCTCTCCTTCTTTAGTTGTCTCCCTCTCTCCTTCTTTAGTTGTCTCCCTCTCTCCTTCTTTAGTTGTCCCTCTCTCCTTCTTTAGTTGTCCCTCTCTCCTTCTTTAGTTGTCTCCCTCTCTCCTTCTTTAGTTGTCTCCCTCTCTCCTTCTTTAGTTGACTCCCTCTCTCCTTCTTTAGTTGACTCCCTCTCTCCTTCTTTAGTTGTCTCCCTCTCTCCTTCTTTAGTTGTCTCCCTCTCTCCTTCTCTAGTTGTCTCCCTCTCTCCTTCTTTAGTTGTCTCCCTCTCTCCTTTAGTTGTCTCCCTCTCTCCTTCTTTAGTTGTCTCCCTCTCTCCTTCTTTAGTTGACTCCCTCTCTCCTTCTTTAGTTGACTCCCTCTCTCCTCCTTTAGTTGTCTCCCTCTCTCCTTCTTTAGTTGTCTCACTCTCCCCTTCTTTAGTTGTCTCCCTCTCTACTTCTCTAGTTGTCTCCCTCTCTCCTTCTTTAGTTGTCTCCCTCTCTCCTTTAGTTGTCTCCCACTCCTTCTTTAGTTGTCTCCCTCTCTCCTTCTTTAGTTGACTCCATCTCTCCTTCTTTAGTTGACTCCCTCTCTCCTTATTTAGTTGACTCCCTTTCTCTTTATTTAGTTGTCTCTTACTCTCCTTCTTTAGTTGTCTCCCTCTCTCCTTCTTTAGTTGTCTCCCTCTCTCCTTTAGTTGTCTCCCTCTCTCCTTCTTAAGTTGTCTCCCTCTCTCCTTTAGTTGTCTCCCTCTCTCCTTCTTTAGTTGTCTCCCTCTCTCCTTCTTTAGTTGTCTCCCTCTCTCCTTCTTTAGTTGTCTCACTCTCCCCTTCTTTAGTTGACTCCCTCTCTCCTTCTTTAGTTGTCTCCCTCTCTCCTTCTTTAGTTGTCTCCCTCTCTCCTTTAGTTGTCTCCCTCTCTCCTTCTTAAGTTGACTCCCTCTCTCCTTTAGTTGTCTCCCTCTCTCCTTCTTTAGTTGTCTCCCTCTCTCCTTCTTAAGTTGTCTCCCTCTCTCCTTTAGTTGTCTCCCTCTCTCCTTCTTTAGTTGTCTCCCTCTCTCCTTCTTTAGTTGTCTCCCTCTCTCCTTCTTTAGTTGTCTCCCTCTCTCCTTCTTTAGTTGACTCCCTCTCTCCTTCTTTAGTTGTCTCCCTCTCTCCTTCTTTAGTTGTCTCCCTCTGTCCTTCTTTAGTTGTCTCCCTCTCTCCTTCTTAAGTTGACTCCCTCTCTCCTTTAGGTGTCTCCCTCTCTCCTTCTTTAGTTGTCTCCCTCTCTCCTTCTTTAGTTGTCCCTCTCTCCTTCTTTAGTTGTCTCCCTCTCTCCTTTAGTTGTCTCCCTCTCTCCTTCTTTAGTTGACTCCCTCTCTCCTTCTTTAGTTGACTCCCTCTCTCCTTCTTTCGTTGTCTCCCTCTCCTTCTTTAGTTGTCTCCCTCTCTCCTTCTTTAGTTGACTCCCTCTCTCCTTCTTTAGTTGACTCCCTCTCTCCTTCTTTAGTTGACTCCCTCTCTCTTTATTTAGTTGTCTCTTACTCTCCTTCTTTAGTTGTCTCCCTCTCTCCTTTAGTTGTCTCCCTCTCTCCTTTAGTTGTCTCCCTCTCTCCTTCTTTAGTTGTCTCCCTCTCTCCTTTAGTTGTCTCCCTCTCTCCTTCTTTAGTTGTCTCCCTCTCTCCTTCTTTAGTTGTCTCCCTCTCTCCTTCTTTAGTTGTCTCCCTCTCTCCTTCTTTAGTTGTCTCCCTCTCTCCTTCTTTAGTTGTCTCCCTCTCTCCCCCTCTCCTTCTTTAGTTGTCTCCCTCTCTCCTTCTTTAGTTGTCTCACTCTCCCCTTCTTTAGTTGTCTCCCTCTCTCCTTCTCTAGTTGTCTCCCTCTCTCCTTCTTTAGTTGTCTCCCTCACTCCTTTAGTTGTCTCCCTCTCTCCTTCTTTAGATGTCTCCCTCTCTCCTTCTTTAGTTGTCTCCCTCTCTCCTTCTTTAGTTGACTCCCTCTCTCCTCCTTTAGTTGTCTCCCTCTCCCCTTATTTAGTTGTCTCCCTCTCTCCTTATTTAGTTGTCTCCCTCTCTGCTTTAGTTGTCTCCCTCTCTCCTTTAGTTGTCTCCCTCTCTCCTTTAGTTGTCTCCCTCTCTCCTTCTTTAGTTGTCCCTCTCTCCTTCTTTAGTTGTCTCCCTCTCTCCTTCTTTAGTTGTCTCCCTCTCTCCTTCTTTAGTTGACTCCCTCTCTCCTTCTTTAGTTGACTCCCTCTCTCCTTCTTTCGTTGTCTCCCACTCCTTCTTTAGTTGTCTCCCTCTCTCCTTCTTTAGTTGACTCCCTCTCTCCTTCTTTAGTTGACTCCCTCTCTCCTTCTTTAGTTGACTCCCTCTCTCTTTATTTAGTTGTCTCTTACTCTCCTTCTTTAGTTGTCTCCCTCTCTCCTTTAGTTGTCTCCCTCTCTCCTTCTTTAGTTGTCTCCCTCTCTCCTTTAGTTGTCTCCCTCTCTCCTTTAGTTGTCTCCCTCTCTCCTTTAGTTCTCTCCCTTTCTCCTTCTTTAGTTGTCCCTCTCTCCTTCTTTAGTTGTCTCCCTCTCTCCTTTAGTTGTCTCCCTCTCTCCTTCTTTAGTTGACTCCCTCTCTCCTTCTTTAGTTGACTCCCTCTCTCCTTCTTTCGTTGTCTCCCACTCCTTCTTTAGTTGTCTCCCTCTCTCCTTCTTTAGTTGACTCCCTCTCTCCTTCTTTAGTTGACTCCCTCTCTCCTTCTTTAGTTGACTCCCTCTCTCTTTATTTAGTTGTCTCTTACTCTCCTTCTTTAGTTGTCTCCCTCTCTCCTTTAGTTGTCTCCCTCTCTCCTTTAGCTGTCTCCCTCTCTCCTTTAGTTGTCTCCCTCTCTCCTTCTTTAGTTGTCTCCCTCTCTCCTTTAGTTGTCTCCCTCTCTCCTTCTTTAGTTGTCTCCCTCTCTCCTTCTTTAGTTGTCTCCCTCTCTCCTTCTTTAGTTGTCTCCCTCTCTCCCCTTCTCCTTCTTTAGTTGTCTCCCTCTCTCCTTCTTTAGTTGTCTCACTCTCCCCTTCTTTAGTTGTCTCCCTCTCTCCTTCTCTAGTTGTCCCCCTCTCTCCTTCTTTAGTTGTCTCCCTCTCTCCTTTAGTTGTCTCCCTCTCTCCTTCTTTAGATGTCTCCCTCTCTCCTTCTTTAGTTGACTCCCTCTCTCCTTCTTTAGTTGACTCCCTCTCTCCTCCTTTAGTTGTCTCCCTCTCCCCTTATTTAGTTGTCTCCCTCTCTCCTTATTTAGTTGTCTCCCTCTCTCCTTTAGTTGTCTCCCTCTCTCCTTTAGTTGTCTCCCTCTCTCCTTTAGTTGTCTCCCTCTCTCCTTCTTTAGTTGTCTCCCTCTCTCCTTCTTTAGATGTCTCCCTCTCTCCTTCTTTAGTTGTCTCCCTCTCTCCTTCTTTAGTTGTCTCCCTCTCTCCTTCTTTAGTTGTCTCCCTCTCTCCTTCTTTAGTTGTCTCCCTCTCTCCTTCTTTAGTTGTCTCCCTCTCTCCTTCTTTAGTTGTCTCCCTCTCTCCTTCTTTAGTTGTCTCCCTCTCTCCTTCTTTAGTTGTCTCCCTCTCCTCTTATTTAGTTGTCTCCCTCTCTCCTTTAGTTGTCTCCCTCTCTCCTTCTTTAGATGTCTCCCTCTCTCCTTCTTTAGTTGACTCCCTCTCTCCTTCTTTAGTTGACTCCCTCTCTCCTCCTTTAGTTGTCTCCCTCTCCCCTTATTTAGTTGTCTCCCTCTCTCCTTATTTAGTTGTCTCCCTCTCTCCTTTAGTTGTCTCCCTCTCTCCTTTAGATGTCTCCCTCTCTCCTTCTTTAGTTGTCTCCCTCTCTCCTTCTTTAGATGTCTCCCTCTCTCCTTCTTTAGTTGTCTCCCTCTCTCCTTCTTTAGTTGTCTCCCTCTCTCCTTCTTTAGTTGTCTCCCTCTCTCCTTCTTTAGTTGTCTCCCTCTCTCCTTCTTTAGTTGTCTCCCTCTCTCCTTCTTTAGTTGTCTCCCTCTCTCCTTCTTTAGTTGTCTCCCTCTCTCCTTCTTTAGTTGTCTCCCTCTCTCCTTCTTTAGTTGTCTCCCTCTCCCCTTATTTAGTTGTCTCCCTCTCTAGTTGTCTCCCTCTCTCCTTCTTTAGGTGACTCCCTCTCTCCTTCTTTAGTTGTCTCCCTCTCTCCTTCTTTAGTTGTCTCCCTCTCTCCTTCTTTAGTTGTCTCCCTCTCTCCTTCTTTAGTTGTCTCCCTCTCTCCTTCTTTAGTTGTCTCCCTCTCTCCTTCTTTAGTTGTCTCCCTGTCTCCTTCTTTAGTTGTCCCTCTCTCCTTCTTTAGTTGTCCCTCTCTCCTTCTTTAGTTGTCTCCCTCTCTCCTTCTTTAGTTGTCTCCCTCTCTCCTTCTTTAGTTGTCTCCCTCTCTCCTTCTTTAGTTGTCTCCCTCTCTCCTTCTTTAGTTGTCCCTCTCTCCTTCTTTAGTTGTCTCCCTCTCTCCTTCTTTAGTTGTCTCCCTCTCCCCTTATTTAGTTGTCTCCCTCTCTCCTTCTTTAGTTGTCTCCCTCTCTCCTTTAGTTGTCTCCCTCTCTCCTTCTTTAGTTGACTCCCTCTCTCCTTCTTTAGTTGACTCCCTCTCTCCTTCTTTAGTTGTCTCCCACTCCTTCTTTAGTTGTCTCCCTCTCTCCTTCTTTAGTTGACTCCCTCTCTCCTTCTTTAGTTGACTCCCTTTCTCCTTCTTTAGTTGACTCCCTCTCTCCTTATTTAGTTGACTCCCTCTCTCTTTATTTAGTTGTCTCTTACTCTCCTTTTTTAGTTGTCTCCCTCTCTCCTTTAGTTGTCTCCCTCTCTCCTTTAGTTGTCTCCCTCTCTCCTTCTTTAGTTGTCTCCCTCTCTCCTTCTTTAGTTGTCTCCCACTCCTTCTTTAGTTGTCTCCCTCTCTCCTTCTTTAGTTGTCTCCCTCTCTCCTTCTTGAGTTGTCTCCCTCTCTCCTTCTTTAGTTGTCTCCCTCTCTCCTTCTTTAGTTGTCTCCCTCTCTCCTTCTTTAGTTGACTCCCTCTCTCCTTCTTTAGTTGACTCCCTCTCTCCTTCTTTAGTTGTCTCCCTCTCTCCTTTAGTTGTCTACCTCTCTCCTCCTTTAGTTGTCTCCCTCTCCTTCTTTAGTTGTCTCCCTCTCTCCTTCTTTAGTTGTCTCCCTCTCTCCTTCTTTAGTTGTCTCCCTCTCTCCTTTAGTTGTCTCCCTCTCTCCTTCTTTAGTTGACTCCCTCTCTCCTTCTTTAGTTGACTCCCTCTCTCCTTCTTTAGTTGACTCCCTCTCTCCTTCTTTAGTTGACTCCCTCTCTCCTTCTTTAGTTGTCTCCCTCTCTCCTTCTTTAGTTGTCCCCCTCTCTCCTTCATTAGTTGACTCCCCCTCTCCTTCTTTAGTTGACTCCCTCTCTCCTTATTTAGTTGACTCCCTCTCTCTTTATTTAGTTGTCTCCCTCTCTCCTTCTTTAGTTGTCCCTCTCTCCTTCTTTAGTTGTCTCCCTCTCTCCTTCTTTAGTTGTCTCCCTCTCTCCTTCTTTAGTTGTCTCCCTCTCTCCTTTAGTTGTCTCCCTCTCTCCTTCTTTAGTTGTCTCCCTCTCTCCTTCTTTAGTTGTCTCCCTCTGTCCTTCTTTAGTTGTCTCCCTCTCTCCTTCTTTAGTTATCTCCCTCTCTCTTTTAGTTGTCTCCCTCTCTCCTTCTTTAGTTGACTCCCTCTCTCCTTCTTTAGTTGACTCCCTCTCTCCTTCTTTAGTTGACTCCCTCTCTCCTTCTTTAGTTGTCTCCCTCTCTCCTTCTTTAGTTGTCTCCCTCTGTCCTTCTTTAGTTGTCTCCCTCTCTCCTTCTTTAGTTGTCTCCCTCTCTCCTTTAGTTGTCTCCCTCTCTCCTTCTTTAGTTGTCTCCCTCTCTCCTTTAGTTCTCTCCCTCTCTCCTTCTTTAGTTGTCCCTCTCTCCTTCTTTAGTTGTCTCCCTCTCTCCTTTAGTTGTCTCCCTCTCTCCTTCTTTAGTTGACTCCCTCTCTCCTTCTTTAGTTGACTCCCTCTCTCCTTCTTTCGTTGTCTCCCACTCCTTCTTTAGTTGTCTCCCTCTCTCCTTCTTTAGTTGACTCCCTCTCTCCTTCTTTAGTTGACTCCCTCTCTCCTTCTTTAGTTGACTCCCTCTCTCTTTATTTAGTTGTCTCTTACTCTCCTTCTTTAGTTGTCTCCCTCTCTCCTTTAGTTGTCTCCCTCTCTCCTTTAGCTGTCTCCCTCTCTCCTTTAGTTGTCTCCCTCTCTCCTTCTTTAGTTGTCTCCCTCTCTCCTTTAGTTGTCTCCCTCTCTCCTTCTTTAGTTGTCCCTCTCTCCTTCTTTAGTTGTCTCCCTCTCTCCTTCTTTAGTTGTCTCCCTCTCTCCTTCTTTAGTTGACTCCCTCTCTCCTTCTTTAGTTGACTCCCTCTCTCCTTCTTTCGTTGTCTCCCACTCCTTCTTTAGTTGTCTCCCTCTCTCCTTCTTTAGTTGACTCCCTCTCTCCTTCTTTAGTTGACTCCCTCTCTCCTTCTTTAGTTGACTCCCTCTCTCTTTATTTAGTTGTCTCTTACTCTCCTTCTTTAGTTGTCTCCCTCTCTCCTTTAGTTGTCTCCCTCTCTCCTTTAGTTGTCTCCCTCTCTCCTTCTTTAGTTGTCTCCCTCTCTCCTTTAGTTGTCTCCCTCTCTCCTTTAGTTGTCTCCCTCTCTCCTTTAGTTCTCTCCCTCTCTCCTTCTTTAGTTGTCCCTCTCTCCTTCTTTAGTTGTCTCCCTCTCTCCTTTAGTTGTCTCCCTCTCTCCTTCTTTAGTTGACTCCCTCTCTCCTTCTTTAGTTGACTCCCTCTCTCCTTCTTTCGTTGTCTCCCACTCCTTCTTTAGTTGTCTCCCTCTCTCCTTCTTTAGTTGACTCCCTCTCTCCTTCTTTAGTTGACTCCCTCTCTCCTTCTTTAGTTGACTCCCTCTCTCTTTATTTAGTTGTCTCTTACTCTCCTTCTTTAGTTGTCTCCCTCTCTCCTTTAGTTGTCTCCCTCTCTCCTTTAGCTGTCTCCCTCTCTCCTTTAGTTGTCTCCCTCTCTCCTTCTTTAGTTGTCTCCCTCTCTCCTTTAGTTGTCTCCCTCTCTCCTTCTTTAGTTGTCTCCCTCTCTCCTTCTTTAGTTGTCTCCCTCTCTCCTTCTTTAGTTGTCTCCCTCTCTCCCCTTCTCCTTCTTTAGTTGTCTCCCTCTCTCCTTCTTTAGTTGTCTCACTCTCCCCTTCTTTAGTTGTCTCCCTCTCTCCTTCTCTAGTTGTCTCCCTCTCTCCTTCTTTAGTTGTCTCCCTCTCTCCTTTAGTTGTCTCCCTCTCTCCTTCTCTAGTTGTCTCCCTCTCTCCTTCTTTAGTTGTCCCTCTCTCCTTCTTTAGTTGTCTCCCTCTCTCCTTCTTTAGTTGTCTCCCTCTCTCCTTCTTTAGTTGTCTCCCTCTCTCCTTTAGTTGTCTCCCTCTCTCCTTCTTTAGTTGTCTCCCTCTCTCCTTCTTTAGTTGTCTCCCTCTGTCCTTCTTTAGTTGTCTCCCTCTCTCCTTCTTTAGTTATCTCCCTCTCTCCTTTAGTTGTCTCCCTCTCTCCTTCTTTAGTTGACTCCCTCTCTCCTTCTTTAGTTGACTCCCTCTCTCCTTCTTTAGTTGACTCCCTCTCTCCTTCTTTAGTTGTCTCCCTCTCTCCTTCTTTAGTTGTCTCCCTCTGTCATTCTTTAGTTGTCTCCCTCTCTCCTTCTTTAGTTATCTCCCTCTCTCCTTTAGTTGTCTCCCTCTCTCCTTCTTTAGTTGTCTCCCTCTCTCCTTTAGTTCTCTCCCTCTCTCCTTCTTTAGTTGTCCCTCTCTCCTTCTTTAGTTGTCTCCCTCTCTCCTTTAGTTGTCTCCCTCTCTCCTTCTTTAGTTGACTCCCTCTCTCCTTCTTTAGTTGACTCCCTCTCTCCTTCTTTCGTTGTCTCCCACTCCTTCTTTAGTTGTCTCCCTCTCTCCTTCTTTAGTTGACTCCCTCTCTCCTTCTTTAGTTGACTCCCTCTCTCCTTCTTTAGTTGACTCCCTCTCTCTTTATTTAGTTGTCTCTTACTCTCCTTCTTTAGTTGTCTCCCTCTCTCCTTTAGTTGTCTCCCTCTCTCCTTTAGCTGTCTCCCTCTCTCCTTTAGTTGTCTCCCTCTCTCCTTCTTTAGTTGTCTCCCTCTCTCCTTTAGTTGTCTCCCTCTCTCCTTCTTTAGTTGTCCCTCTCTCCTTCTTTAGTTGTCTCCCTCTCTCCTTCTTTAGTTGTCTCCCTCTCTCCTTCTTTAGTTGACTCCCTCTCTCCTTCTTTAGTTGACTCCCTCTCTCCTTCTTTCGTTGTCTCCCACTCCTTCTTTAGTTGTCTCCCTCTCTCCTTCTTTAGTTGACTCCCTCTCTCCTTCTTTAGTTGACTCCCTCTCTCCTTCTTTAGTTGACTCCCTCTCTCTTTATTTAGTTGTCTCTTACTCTCCTTCTTTAGTTGTCTCCCTCTCTCCTTTAGTTGTCTCCCTCTCTCCTTTAGTTGTCTCCCTCTCTCCTTCTTTAGTTGTCTCCCTCTCTCCTTTAGTTGTCTCCCTCTCTCCTTTAGTTGTCTCCCTCTCTCCTTTAGTTGTCTCCCTCTCTCCTTCTTTAGTTGACTCCCTCTCTCCTTCTTTAGTTGACTCCCTCTCTCCTTCTTTCGTTGTCTCCCACTCCTTCTTTAGTTGTCTCCCTCTCTCCTTCTTTAGTTGACTCCCTCTCTCCTTCTTTAGTTGACTCCCTCTCTCCTTCTTTAGTTGACCCCCTCTCTCTTTATTTAGTTGTCTCTTACTCTCCTTCTTTAGTTGTCTCCCTCTCTCCTTTAGTTGTCTCCCTCTCTCCTTTAGCTGTCTCCCTCTCTCCTTTAGTTGTCTCCCTCTCTCCTTCTTTAGTTGTCTCCCTCTCTCCTTTAGTTGTCTCCCTCTCTCCTTCTTTAGTTGTCTCCCTCTCTCCTTCTTTAGTTGTCTCCCTCTCTCCTTCTTTAGTTGTCTCCCTCTCTCCCCTTCTCCTTCTTTAGTTGTCTCCCTCTCTCCTTCTTTAGTTGTCTCACTCTCCCCTTCTTTAGTTGTCTCCCTCTCTCCTTCTCTAGTTGTCTCCCTCTCTCCTTCTTTAGTTGTCTCCCTCTCTCCTTTAGTTGTCTCCATCTCTCCTTCTTTAGATGTCTCCCTCTCTCCTTCTTTAGTTGACTCCATCTCTCCTTCTTTAGTTGACTCCCTCTCTCCTCCTTTAGTTGTCTCCCTCTCCCCTTATTTAGTTGTCTCCCTCTCTCCTTATTTAGTTGTCTCCCTCTCTCCTTTAGTTGTCTCCCTCTCTCCTTTAGTTGTCTCCCTCTCTCCTTTAGTTGTCTCCCTCTCTCCTTCTTTAGTTGTCTCCCTCTCTCCTTCTTTAGATGTCTCCCTCTCTCCTTCTTTAGTTGTCTCCCTCTCTCCTTCTTTAGTTGTCTCCCTCTCTCCTTCTTTAGTTGTCTCCCTCTCTCCTTCTTTAGTTGTCTCCCTCTCTCCTTCTTTAGTTGTCTCCCTCTCTCCTTCTTTAGTTGTTTCCCTCTCTCCTTCTTTAGTTGTCTCCCTCTCTCCTTCTTTAGTTGTCTCCCTCTCCCCTTATTTAGTTGTCTCCCTCTCTCCTTTAGTTGTCTCCCTCTCTCCTTCTTTAGATGTCTCCCTCTCTCCTTCTTTAGTTGACTCCCTCTCTCCTTCTTTAGTTGACTCCCTCTCTCCTCCTTTAGTTGTCTCCCTCTCCCCTTATTTAGTTGTCTCCCTCTCTCCTTATTTAGTTGTCTCCCTCTCTCCTTTAGTTGTCTCCCTCTCTCCTTTAGATGTCTCCCTCTCTCCTTCTTTAGTTTTCTCCCTCTCTCCTTCTTTAGATGTCTCCCTCTCTCCTTCTTTAGTTGTCTCCCTCTCTCCTTCTTTAGTTGTCTCCCTCTCTCCTTCTTTAGTTGTCTCCCTCTCTCCTTCTTTAGTTGTCTCCCTCTCTCCTTCTTTAGTTGTCTCCCTCTCTCCTTCTTTAGATGTCTCCCTCTCTCCTTCTTTAGTTGTCTCCCTCTCCCCTTATTTAGTTGTCTCCCTCTCTAGTTGTCTCCCTCTCTCCTTCTTTAGGTGACTCCCTCTCTCCTTCTTTAGTTGTCTCCCTCTCTCCTTCTTTAGTTGTCTCCCTCTCTCCTTCTTTAGTTGTCTCCCTCTCTCCTTCTTTAGTTGTCTCCCTCTCTCCTTCTTTAGTTGTCTCCCTCTCCCCTTATTTAGTTGTCTCCCTCTCTCCTTTAGTTGTCTCCCTCTCTCCTTCTTTAGATGTCTCCCTCTCTCCTTCTTTAGTTGACTCCCTCTCTCCTTCTTTAGTTGACTCCCTCTCTCCTCCTTTAGTTGTCTCCCTCTCCCCTTATTTAGTTGTCTCCCTCTCTCCTTATTTAGTTGTCTCCCTCTCTCCTTTAGTTGTCTCCCTCTCTCCTTTAGATGTCTCCCTCTCTCCTTCTTTAGTTTTCTCCCTCTCTCCTTCTTTAGATGTCTCCCTCTCTCCCTCTTTAGTTGTCTCCCTCTCTCCTTCTTTAGTTGTCTCCCTCTCTCCTTCTTTAGTTGTCTCCCTCTCTCCTTCTTTAGTTGTCTCCCTCTCTCCTTCTTTAGTTGTCTCCCTCTCTCCTTCTTTAGTTGTCTCCCTCTCTCCTTCTTTAGTTGTCTCCCTCTCCCCTTATTTAGTTGTCTCCCTCTCTAGTTGTCTCCCTCTCTCCTTCTTTAGGTGACTCCCTCTCTCCTTCTTTAGTTGTCTCCCTCTCTCCTTCTTTAGTTGTCTCCCTCTCTCCTTCTTTAGTTGTCTCCCTCTCTCCTTCTTTAGTTGTCTCCCTCTCTCCTTCTTTAGTTGTCTCCCTCTCTCCTTCTTTAGTTGTCTCCCTGTCTCCTTCTTTAGTTGTCCCTCTCTCCTTCTTTAGTTGTCCCTCTCTCCTTCTTTAGTTGTCTCCCTCTCTCCTTCTTTAGTTGTCTCCCTCTCTCCTTCTTTAGTTGTCTCCCTCTCTCCTTTAGTTGTCTCCCTCTCTCCTTCTTTAGTTGTCCCTCTCTCCTTCTTTAGTTGTCTCCCTCTCTCCTTCTTTAGTTGTCTCCCTCTCCCCTTATTTAGTTGTCTCCCTCTCTCCTTCTTTAGTTGTCTCCCTCTCTCCTTTAGTTGTCTCCATCTCTCCTTCTTTAGTTGTCTCCCTCTCTCCTTCTTTAGTTGTCTCCCTCTCCCCTTATTTAGTTGTCTCCCTCTCTAGTTGTCTCCCTCTCTCCTTCTTTAGGTGACTCCCTCTCTCCTTCTTTAGTTGTCTCCCTATCTCCTTCTTTAGTTGTCTCCCTCTCTCCTTCTTTAGTTGTCTCCCTCTCTCCTTCTTTAGTTGTCTCCCTCTCTCCTTCTTTAGTTGTATCCCTCTCTCCTTCTTTAGTTGTCTCCCTGTCTCCTTCTTTAGTTGTCCCTCTCTCCTTCTTTAGTTGTCCCTCTCTCCTTCTTTAGTTGTCTCCCTCCTTCCTTCTTTAGTTGTCTCCCTCTCTCCTTCTTTAGTTGTCTCCCTCTCTCCTTCTTTAGTTGTCTCCCTCTCTCCTTCTTTAGTTGTCCCTCTCTCCTTCTTTAGTTGTCTCCCTCTCTCCTTCTTTAGTTGTCTCCCTCTCCCCTTATTTAGTTGTCTCCCTCTCTCCTTCTTTAGTTGTCTCCCTCTCTCCTTTAGTTGTCTCCATCTCTCCTTCTTTAGTTGACTCCCTCTCTCCTTCTTTAGTTGACTCCCTCTCTCCTTCTTTAGTTGTCTCCCACTCCTTCTTTAGTTGTCTCCCTCTCTCCTTCTTTAGTTGACTCCCTCTCTCCTTCTTTAGTTGACTCCCTCTCTCCTTCTTTAGTTGACTCCCTCTCTCCTTATTTAGTTGACTCCCTCTCTCTTTATTTAGTTGTCTCTTACTCTCCTTTTTTAGTTGTCTCCCTCTCTCCTTTAGTTGTCTCCCTCTCTCCTTTAGTTGTCTCCCTCTCTCCTTCTTTAGTTGTCTCCCTCTCTCCTTCTTTAGTTGTCTCCCACTCCTTCTTTAGTTGTCTCCCTCTCTCCTTCTTTAGTTGTCTCCCTCTCTCCTTCTTGAGTTGTCTCCCTCTCTCCTTCTTTAGTTGTCTCCCTCTCTCCTTCTTTAGTTGTCTCCCTCTCTCCTTCTTTAGTTGACTCCCTCTCTCCTTCTTTAGTTGACTCCCTCTCTCCTTCTTTAGTTGTCTCCCTCTCTCCTTTAGTTGTCTACCTCTCTCCTCCTTTAGTTGTCTCCCTCTCCTTCTTTAGTTGTCTCCCTCTCTCCTTCTTTAGTTGTCTCCCTCTCTCCTTCTTTAGTTGTCTCCCTCTCTCCTTTAGTTGTCTCCCTCTCTCCTTCTTTAGTTGACTCCCTCTCTCCTTCTTTAGTTGACTCCCTCTCTCCTTCTTTAGTTGACTCCCTCTCTCCTTCTTTAGTTGACTCCCTCTCTCCTTCTTTAGTTGTCTCCCTCTCTCCTTCTTTAGTTGTCCCCCTCTCTCCTTCATTAGTTGACTCCCCCTCTCCTTCTTTAGTTGACTCCCTCTCTCCTTATTTAGTTGACTCCCTCTCTCTTTATTTAGTTGTCTCCCTCTCTCCTTCTTTAGTTGTCCCTCTCTCCTTCTTTAGTTGTCTCCCTCTCTCCTTCTTTAGTGGTCTCCCTCTCTCCTTCTTTAGTTGTCTCCCTCTCTCCTTCTTTAGTTGTCTCCCTCTCTCCTTCTTTAGTTGTCTCCCTCTCTCCTTCTTTAGTTGTCTCCCTCTGTCCTTCTTTAGTTGTCTCCCTCTCTCCTTCTTTAGTTATCTCCCTCTCTCCTTTAGTTGTCTCCCTCTCTCCTTCTTTAGTTGACTCCCTCTCTCCTTCTTTAGTTGACTCCCTCTCTCCTTCTTTAGTTGACTCCCTCTCTCCTTCTTTAGTTGTCTCCCTCTCTCCTTCTTTAGTTGTCTCCCTCTGTCCTTCTTTAGTTGTCTCCCTCTCTCCTTCTTTAGTTATCTCCCTCTCTCCTTTAGTTGTCTCCCTCTCTCCTTCTTTAGTTGTCTCCCTCTCTCCTTCTTTAGTTGTCTCCCTCTCTCCTTCTTTTGTTGTCTCCCTCTCTCCTTCTTTAGTTGTCCCTCTCTCCTCCTTTAGTTGTCTCCCTCTCTCCTCCTTTAGTTGTCTCCCTCTCTCCTTCTTTAGTTGTCTCCCTCTCTCCTTCTTTAGTTGTCTCCCTCTCTCCTTCTTAAGTTGTCTCCCTCTCTCCTTTAGTTGTCTCCCTCTCTCCTTCTTTAGTTGACTCCCTCTCTCCTTCTTTAGTTGACTCCCTCTCTCCTCCTTTAGTTGTCTCCCTCTCTCCTTCTTTAGTTGTCTCCCTCTCTCCTTCTTTAGTTGTCTCCCTCTCTCCTTTAGTTGTCTCCCTCTCTCCTTTAGTTGTCTCCCTCTCTCCTTCTTTAGTTGTCTCCCTCTCTCCTTCTTTAGTTGTCTCCCTCTCTCCTTCTTAAGTTGTCTCCCTCTCTCCTTTAGTTGTCTCCCTCTCTCCTTCTGTAGTTGACTCCCTCTCTCCTTCTTTAGTTTACTCCCTCTCTCCTCCTTTAGTTGTCTCCCTCTCTCCTTCTTTAGTTGTCTCCCTCTGTCCTTCTTTAGTTGTCTCCCTCTCTCCTTCTTTAGTTGTCTCCCTCTCTCCTTCTTTAGTTGTCTCCCTCTCTCCTTTAGTTGTCTCCCTCTCTCCTTCTTTAGTTGTCTCCCTCTCTCCTTCTTTAGTTGTCCCTCTCTCCTTCTTTAGTTGTCTCCCTCTCTCCTTCTTTAGTTGTCTCCCTCTCCCCTTATTTAGTTGTCTCCCTCTCTCCTTCTTTAGTTGTCTCCCTCTCTCCTTTAGTTGTCTCCCTCTCTCCTTCTTTAGTTGACTCCCTCTCTCCTTCTTTAGTTGACTCCCTCTCTCCTTCTTTAGTTGTCTCCCACTCCTTCTTTAGTTGTCTCCCTCTCTCCTTCTTTAGTTGACTCCCTCTCTCCTTCTTTAGTTGACTCCCTCTCTCCTTCTTTAGTTGACTCCCTCTCTCCTTATTTAGTTGACTCCCTCTCTCTTTATTTAGTTGTCTCTTACTCTCCTTTTTTAGTTGTCTCCCTCTCTCCTTTAGTTGTCTCCCTCTCTCCTTTAGTTGTCTCCCTCTCTCCTTCTTTAGTTGTCTCCCTCTCTCCTTCTTTAGTTGTCTCCCACTCCTTCTTTAGTTGTCTCCCTCTCTCCTTCTTTAGTTGTCTCCCTCTCTCCTTCTTGAGTTGTCTCCCTCTCTCCTTCTTTAGTTGTCTCCCTCTCTCCTTCTTTAGTTGTCTCCCTCTCTCCTTCTTTAGTTGACTCCCTCTCTCCTTCTTTAGTTGACTCCCTCTCTCCTTCTTTAGTTGTCTCCCTCTCTCCTTTAGTTGTCTACCTCTCTCGTCCTTTAGTTGTCTCCCTCTCCTTCTTTAGTTGTCTCCCTCTCTCCTTCTTTAGTTGTCTCCCTCTCTCCTTCTTTAGTTGTCTCCCTCTCTCCTTTAGTTGTCTCCCTCTCTCCTTCTTTAGTTGACTCCCTCTCTCCTTCTTTAGTTGACTCCCTCTCTCCTTCTTTAGTTGACTCCCTCTCTCCTTCTTTAGTTGACTCCCTCTCTCCTTCTTTAGTTGTCTCCCTCTCTCCTTCTTTAGTTGTCTCCCTCTCTCCTTCATTAGTTGACTCCCCCTCTCCTTCTTTAGTTGACTCCCTCTCTCCTTATTTAGTTGACTCCCTCTCTCTTTATTTAGTTGTCTCCCTCTCTCCTTCTTTAGTTGTCCCTCTCTCCTTCTTTAGTTGTCTCCCTCTCTCCTTCTTTAGTTGTCTCCCTCTCTCCTTCTTTAGTTGTCTCCCTCTCTCCTTTAGTTGTCTCCCTCTCTCCTTCTTTAGTTGTCTCCCTCTCTCCTTCTTTAGTTGTCTCCCTCTGTCCTTCTTTAGTTGTCTCCCTCTCTCCTTCTTTAGTTATCTCCCTCTCTCCTTTAGTTGTCTCCCTCTCTCCTTCTTTAGTTGACTCCCTCTCTCCTTCTTTAGTTGACTCCCTCTCTCCTTCTTTAGTTGACTCCCTCTCTCCTTCTTTAGTTGTCTCCCTCTCTCCTTCTTTAGTTGTCTCCCTCTGTCCTTCTTTAGTTGTTTCCCTCTCTCCTTCTTTAGTTATCTCCCTCTCTCCTTTAGTTGTCTCCCTCTCTCCTTCTTTAGTTGTCTCCCTCTCTCCTTCTTTAGTTGTCTCCCTCTCTCCTTCTTTTGTTGTCTCCCTCTCTCCTTCTTTAGTTGTCCCTCTCTCCTCCTTTAGTTGTCTCCCTCTCTCCTCCTTTAGTTGTCTCCCTCTCTCCTTCTCTAGTTGTCTCCCTCTCTCCTTCTTTAGTTGTCTCCCTCTCTCCTTCTTAAGTTGTCTCCCTCTCTCCTTTAGTTGTCTCCCTCTCTCCTTCTTTAGTTGACTCCCTCTCTCCTTCTTTAGTTGACTCCCTCTCTCCTCCTTTAGTTGTCTCCCTCTCTCCTTCTTTAGTTGTCTCCCTCTCTCCTTCTTTAGTTGTCTCCCTCTCTCCTTTAGTTGTCTCCCTCTCTCCTTCTTTAGTTGTCTCCCTCTCTCCTTCTTTAGTTGTCTCCCTCTGTCCTTCTTTAGTTGTCTCCCTCTCTCCTTCTTTAGTTGTCTCCCTCTCTCCTTCTTTAGTTGTCTCCCTCTCTCCTTCTTTAGTTTTCTCCCTCTCTCCTTCTTTAGTTGTCTCCCTCTCTCCTTCTTCAGTTGTCTCCCTCTCTCCTTCTTTAGTTGTCTCCCTCTCTCCTTCTTTAGTTGTCTCCCTCTCTCCTTCTTTAGTTGTCTCCCTCTCTCCCCCTCTCCTTTAGTTGTCTCCCTCTCTCCTTCTTTAGTTGGCCCTCTCTCCTTCTTTAGTTGTCTCCCTCTCTCCTTCTTTAGTTGTCTCCCTCTCTCCTTCTTTAGTTGTCTCCCTCTCTCCTTCTTTAGTTGTCTCCCTCTCTCCTTCTTTAGTTGTCCCTCTCTCCTTCTTTAGTTGTCTCCCTCTCTCCTTCTTTAGTTGACTCCCTCTCTCCTTCTTTAGTTGAATCCCTCTCTCCTTTAGTTGTCTCCCTCTCTCCTTCTTTAGTTGACTCCCTCTCTCCTTCTTTAGTTGACTCCCTCTCTCCTTCTTTAGTTGTCTCCCACTCCTTCTTTAGTTGTCTCCCTCTCTCCTTCTTTAGTTGACTCCCTCTCTCCTTCTTTAGTTGACTCCCTCTCTCCTTCTTTAGTTGACTCCCTCTCTCCTTATTTAGTTGACTCCCTCTCTCTTTATTTAGTTGTCTCTTACTCTCCTTTTTTAGTTGTCTCCCTCTCTCCTTTAGTTGTCTCCCTCTCTCCTTTAGTTGTCTCCCTCTCTCCTTCTTTAGTTGTCTCCCTCTCTCCTTCTTTAGTTGTCTCCCACTCCTTCTTTAGTTGTCTCCCTCTCTCCTTCTTTAGTTGTCTCCCTCTCTCCTTCTTGAGTTGTCTCCCTCTCTCCTTCTTTAGTTGTCTCCCTCTCTCCTTCTTTAGTTGTCTCCCTCTCTCCTTCTTTAGTTGACTCCCTCTCTCCTTCTTTAGTTGACTCCCTCTCTCCTTCTTTAGTTGTCTCCCTCTCTCCTTTAGTTGTCTACCTCTCTCCTCCTTTAGTTGTCTCCCTCTCCTTCTTTAGTTGTCTCCCTCTCTCCTTCTTTAGTTGTCTCCCTCTCTCCTTCTTTAGTTGTCTCCCTCTCTCCTTTAGTTGTCTCCCTCTCTCCTTCTTTAGTTGACTCCCTCTCTCCTTCTTTAGTTGACTCCCTCTCTCCTTCTTTAGTTGACTCCCTCTCTCCTTCTTTAGTTGACTCCCTCTCTCCTTCTTTAGTTGTCTCCCTCTCTCCTTCTTTAGTTGTCTCCCTCTCTCCTTCATTAGTTGACTCCCCCTCTCCTTCTTTAGTTGACTCCCTCTCTCCTTATTTAGTTGACTCCCTCTCTCTTTATTTAGTTGTCTCCCTCTCTCCTTCTTTAGTTGTCCCTCTCTCCTTCTTTAGTTGTCTCCCTCTCTCCTTCTTTAGTTGTCTCCCTCTCTCCTTCTTTAGTTGTCTCCCTCTCTCCTTTAGTTGTCTCCCTCTCTCCTTCTTTAGTTGTCTCCCTCTCTCCTTCTTTAGTTGACTCCCTCTCTCCTTCTTTAGTTGACTCCCTCTCTCCTTATTTAGTTGACTCCCTCTCTCTTTATTTAGTTGTCTCTTACTCTCCTTTTTTAGTTGTCTCCCTCTCTCCTTTAGTTGTCTCCCTCTCTCCTTTAGTTGTCTCCCTGTCTCCTTCTTTAGTTGTCTCCCTCTCTCCTTCTTTAGTTGTCTCCCACTCCTTCTTTAGTTGTCTCCCTCTCTCCTTCTTTAGTTGTCTCCCTCTCTCCTTCTGGAGTTGTCTCCCTCTCTCCTTCTTTAGTTGTCTCCCTCTCTCCTTCTTTAGTTGTCTCCCTCTCTCCTTCTTTAGTTGACTCCCTCTCTCCTTCTTTAGTTGACTCCCTCTCTCCTTCTTTAGTTGTCTCCCTCTCTCCTTTAGTTGTCTACCTCTCTCCTCCTTTAGTTGTCTCCCTCTCCTTCTTTAGTTGTCTCCCTCTCTCCTTCTTTAGTTGTCTCCCTCTCTCCTTCTTTAGTTGTCTCCCTCTCTCCTTTAGTTGTCTCCCTCTCTCCTTCTTTAGTTGACTCCCTCTCTCCTTCTTTAGTTGACTCCCTCTCTCCTTCTTTAGTTGACTCCCTCTCTCCTTCTTTAGTTGTCTCCCTCTCTCCTTCATTAGTTGACTCCCCCTCTCCTTCTTTAGTTGACTCCCTCTCTCCTTATTTAGTTGACTCCCTCTCTCTTTATTTAGTTGTCTCCCTCTCTCCTTCTTTAGTTGTCCCTCTCTCCTTCTTTAGTTGTCTCCCTCTCTCCTTCTTTAGTTGTCTCCCTCTCTCCTTCTTTAGTTGTCTCCCTCTCTCCTTTAGTTGTCTCCCTCTCTCCTTCTTTAGTTGTCTCCCTCTCTCCTTCTTTAGTTGTCTCCCTCTGTCCTTCTTTAGTTGTCTCCCTCTCTCCTTCTTTAGTTATCTCCCTCTCTCCTTTAGTTGTCTCCCTCTCTCCTTCATTAGTTGACTCCCTCTCTCCTTCTTTAGTTGACTCCCTCTCTCCTTCTTTAATTGACTCCCTCTCTCCTTCTTTAGTTGTCTCCCTCTCTCCTTCTTTAGTTGTCTCCCTCTGTCCTTCTTTAGTTGTCTCCCTCTCTCCTTCTTTAGTTATCTCCCTCTCTCCTTTAGTTGTCTCCCTCTCTCCTTCTTTAGTTGTCTCCCTCTCTCCTTCTTTAGTTGTCTCCCTCTCTCCTTCTTTAGTTGTCTCCCTCTCTCCTTCTTTAGTTGTCCCTCTCTCCTCCTTTAGTTGTCTCCCTCTCTCCTCCTTTAGTTGTCTCCCTCTCTCCTTCTTTAGTTGTCTCCCTCTCTCCTTCTTAAGTTGTCTCCCTCTCTCCTTTAGTTGTCTCCCTCTCTCCTTCTTTAGTTGACTCCCTCTCTCCTTCTTTAGTTGACTCCCTCTCTCCTCCTTTAGTTGTCTCCCTCTCTCCTTCTTTAGTTGTCTCCCTCTCTCCTTCTTTAGTTGTCTCCCTTTCTCCTTTAGTTGTCTCCCTCTCTCCTTCTTTAGTTGTCTCCCTCTCTCCTTCTTTAGTTGTCTCCCTCTGTCCTTCTTTAGTTGTCTCCCTCTCTCCTTCTTTAGTTGTCTCCCTCTCTCCTTCTTTAGTTGTCTCCCTCTCTCCTTCTTTAGTTGTCTCCCTCTCTCCTTCTTTAGTTGTCTCCCTCTGTCCTTCTTTAGTTGTCTCCCTCTCTCCTTCTTTAGTTGTCTCCCTCTCTCCTTCTTCAGTTGTCTCCCTCTCTCCTTCTTTAGTTGTCTCCCTCTCTCCTTCTTTAGTTGTCTCCCTCTCTCCTTCTTTAGTTGTCTCCCTCTCTCCCCCTCTCCTTTAGTTGTCTCCCTCTCTCCTTCTTTAGTTGTCCCTCTCTCCTTCTTTAGTTGTCTCCCTCTCTCCTTCTTTAGTTGTCTCCCTCTCTCCTTCTTTAGTTGTCTCCCTCTCTCCTTCTTTAGTTGTCTCCCTCTCTCCTTCTTTAGTTGTCCCTCTCTCCTTCTTTAGTTGTCTCCCTCTCTCCTTTTTTAGTTGTCTCCCTCTCTCCTTTAGTTGTCTCCCTCTCTCCTTCTTTAGTTGACTCCCTCTCTCCTTCTTTAGTTGACTCCCTCTCTCTTTATTTAGTTGTCTCCCTCTCTCCTTCTTTAGTTGTCCCTCTCTCCTTCTTTAGTTGTCTCCCTCTCTCCTTCTTTAGTTGTCCCTCTCTCCTTCTTTAGTTGTCTCCCTCTCTCCTTCTTTAGTTGTCTCCCTCTCTCCTTCTTTAGTTGACTCCCTCTCTCCTTCTTTAGTTGACTCCCTCTCTCCTTCTTTCGTTGTCTCCCACTCCTTCTTTAGTTGTCTCCCTCTCTCCTTCTTTAGTTGACTCCCTCTCTCCTTCTTTAGTTGACTCCCTCTCTCCTTCTTTAGTTGACTCCCTCTCTCTTTATTTAGTTGTCTCTTACTCTCCTTCTTTAGTTGTCTCCCTCTCTCCTTTAGTTGTCTCCCTCTCTCCTTTAGTTGTCTCCCTCTCTCCTTCTTTAGTTGTCTCCCTCTCTCCTTTAGTTGTCTCCCTCTCTCCTTTAGTTGTCTCCCTCTCTCCTTTAGTTCTCTCCCTCTCTCCTTCTTTAGTTGTCCCTCTCTCCTTCTTTAGTTGTCTCCCTCTCTCCTTTAGTTGTCTCCCTCTCTCCTTCTTTAGTTGACTCCCTCTCTCCTTCTTTAGTTGACTCCCTCTCTCCTTCTTTCGTTGTCTCCCACTCCTTCTTTAGTTGTCTCCCTCTCTCCTTCTTTAGTTGACTCCCTCTCTCCTTCTTTAGTTGACTCCCTCTCTCCTTCTTTAGTTGACTCCCTCTCTCTTTATTTAGTTGTCTCTTACTCTCCTTCTTTAGTTGTCTCCCTCTCTCCTTTAGTTGTCTCCCTCTCTCCTTTAGCTGTCTCCGTCTCTCCTTTAGTTGTCTCCCTCTCTCCTTCTTTAGTTGTCTCCCTCTCTCCTTTAGTTGTCTCCCTCTCTCCTTCTTTAGTTGTCTCCCTCTCTCCTTCTTTAGTTGTCTCCCTCTCTCCTTCTTTAGTTGTCTCCCTCTCTCCCCTTCTCCTTCTTTAGTTGTCTCCCTCTCTCCTTCTTTAGTTGTCTCACTCTCCCCTTCTTTAGTTGTCTCCCTCTCTCCTTCTCTAGTTGTCTCCCTCTCTCCTTCTTTAGTTGTCTCCCTCTCTCCTTTAGTTGTCTCCCTCTCTCCTTCTCTAGTTGTCTCCCTCTCTCCTTCTTTAGTTGTCCCTCTCTCCTTCTTTAGTTGTCTCCCTCTCTCCTTCTTTAGTTGTCTCCCTCTCTCCTTCTTTAGTTGTCTCCCTCTCTCCTTTAGTTGTCTCCCTCTCTCCTTCTTTAGTTGTCTCCCTCTCTCCTTCTTTAGTTGTCTCCCTCTGTCCTTCTTTAGTTGTCTCCCTCTCTCCTTCTTTAGTTATCTCCCTCTCTCCTTTAGTTGTCTCCCTCTCTCCTTCTTTAGTTGACTCCCTCTCTCCTTCTTTAGTTGACTCCCTCTCTCCTTCTTTAGTTGACTCCCTCTCTCCTTCTTTAGTTGTCTCCCTCTCTCCTTCTTTAGTTGTCTCCCTCTGTCATTCTTTAGTTGTCTCCCTCTCTCCTTCTTTAGTTATCTCCCTCTCTCCTTTAGTTGTCTCCCTCTCTCCTTCTTTAGTTGTCTCCCTCTCTCCTTTAGTTCTCTCCCTCTCTCCTTCTTTAGTTGTCCCTCTCTCCTTCTTTAGTTGTCTCCCTCTCTCCTTTAGTTGTCTCCCTCTCTCCTTCTTTAGTTGACTCCCTCTCTCCTTCTTTAGTTGACTCCCTCTCTCCTTCTTTCGTTGTCTCCCACTCCTTCTTTAGTTGTCTCCCTCTCTCCTTCTTTAGTTGACTCCCTCTCTCCTTCTTTAGTTGACTCCCTCTCTCCTTCTTTAGTTGTCTCCCTCTCTCTTTATTTAGTTGTCTCTTACTCTCCTTCTTTAGTTGTCTCCCTCTCTCCTTTAGTTGTCTCCCTCTCTCCTTTAGCTGTCTCCCTCTCTCCTTTAGTTGTCTCCCTCTCTCCTTCTTTAGTTGTCTCCCTCTCTCCTTTAGTTGTCTCCCTCTCTCCTTCTTTAGTTGTCCCTCTCTCCTTCTTTAGTTGTCTCCCTCTCTCCTTCTTTAGTTGTCTCCCTCTCTCCTTCTTTAGTTGACTCCCTCTCTCCTTCTTTAGTTGACTCCCTCTCTCCTTCTTTCGTTGTCTCCCACTCCTTCTTTAGTTGTCTCCCTCTCTCCTTCTTTAGTTGACTCCCTCTCTCCTTCTTTAGTTGACTCCCTCTCTCCTTCTTTAGTTGACTCCCTCTCTCTTTATTTAGTTGTCTCTTACTCTCCTTCTTTAGTTGTCTCCCTCTCTCCTTTAGTTGTCTCCCTCTCTCCTTTAGTTGTCTCCCTCTCTCCTTCTTTAGTTGTCTCCCTCTCTCCTTTAGTTGTCTCCCTCTCTCCTTTAGTTGTCTCCCTCTCTCCTTTAGTTCTCTCCCTCTCTCCTTCTTTAGTTGTCCCTCTCTCCTTCTTTAGTTGTCTCCCTCTCTCCTTTAGTTGTCTCCCTCTCTCCTTCTTTAGTTGACTCCCTCTCTCCTTCTTTAGTTGACTCCCTCTCTCCTTCTTTCGTTGTCTCCCACTCCTTCTTTAGTTGTCTCCCTCTCTCCTTCTTTAGTTGACTCCCTCTCTCCTTCTTTAGTTGACTCCCTCTCTCCTTCTTTAGTTGACTCCCTCTCTCTTTATTTAGTTGTCTCTTACTCTCCTTCTTTAGTTGTCTCCCTCTCTCCTTTAGTTGTCTCCCTCTCTCCTTTAGCTGTCTCCCTTTCTCCTTTAGTTGTCTCCCTCTCTCCTTCTTTAGTTGTCTCCCTCTCTCCTTTAGTTGTCTCCCTCTCTCCTTCTTTAGTTGTCTCCCTCTCTCCTTCTTTAGTTGTCTCCCTCTCTCCTTCTTTAGTTGTCTCCCTCTCTCCCCTTCTTCTTCTTTAGTTGTCTCCCTCTCTCCTTCTTTAGTTGTCTCACTCTCCCCTTCTTTAGTTGTCTCCCTCTCTCCTTCTCTAGTTGTCTCCCTCTCTCCTTCTTTAGTTGTCTCCCTCTCTCCTTTAGTTGTCTCCCTCTCTCCTTCTTTAGATGTCTCCCTCTCTCCTTCTTTAGTTGACTCCATCTCTCCTTCTTTAGTTGACTCCCTCTCTCCTCCTTTAGTTGTCTCCCTCTCCCCTTATTTAGTTGTCTCCCTCTCTCCTTATTTAGTTGTCTCCCTCTCTCCTTTAGTTGTCTCCCTCTCTCCTTTAGTTGTCTCCCTCTCTCCTTTAGTTGTCTCCCTCTCTCCTTCTTTAGTTGTCTCCCTCTCTCCTTCTTTAGATGTCTCCCTCTCTCCTTCTTTAGTTGTCTCCCTCTCTCCTTCTTTAGTTGTCTCCCTCTCTCCTTCTTTAGTTGTCTCCCTCTCTCCTTCTTTAGTTGTCTCCCTCTCTCCTTCTTTAGTTGTCTCCCTCTCTCCTTCTTTAGTTGTCTCCCTCTCTCCTTCTTTAGTTGTCTCCCTCTCTCCTTCTTTAGTTGTCTCCCTCTCCCCTTATTTAGTTGTCTCCCTCTCTCCTTTAGTTGTCTCCCTCTCTCCTTCTTTAGATGTCTCCCTCTCTCCTTCTTTAGTTGACTCCCTCTCTCCTTCTTTAGTTGACTCCCTCTCTCCTCCTTTAGTTGTCTCCCTCTCCCCTTATTTAGTTGTCTCCCTCTCTCCTTATTTAGTTGTCTCCCTCTCTCCTTTAGTTGTCTCCCTCTCTCCTTTAGATGTCTCCCTCTCTCCTTCTTTAGTTTTCTCCCTCTCTCCTTCTTTAGATGTCTCCCTCTCTCCTTCTTTAGTTGTCTCCCTCTCTCCTTCTTTAGTTGTCTCCCTCTCTCCTTCTTTAGTTGTCTCCCTCTCTCCTTCTTTAGTTGTCTCCCTCTCTCCTTCTTTAGTTGTCTCCCTCTCTCCTTCTTTAGATGTCTCCCTCTCTCCTTCTTTAGTTGTCTCCCTCTCCCCTTATTTAGTTGTCTCCCTCTCTAGTTGTCTCCCTCTCTCCTTCTTTAGGTGACTCCCTCTCTCCTTCTTTAGTTGTCTCCCTCTCTCCTTCTTTAGTTGTCTCCCTCTCTCCTTCTTTAGTTGTCTCCCTCTCTCCTTCTTTAGTTGTCTCCCTCTCTCCTTCTTTAGTTGTCTCCCTCTCCCCTTATTTAGTTGTCTCCCTCTCTCCTTTAGTTGTCTCCCTCTCTCCTTCTTTAGATGTCTCCCTCTCTCCTTCTTTAGTTGACTCCCTCTCTCCTTCTTTAGTTGACTCCCTCTCTCCTCCTTTAGTTGTCTCCCTCTCCCCTTATTTAGTTGTCTCCCTCTCTCCTTATTTAGTTGTCTCCCTCTCTCCTTTAGTTGTCTCCCTCTCTCCTTTAGATGTCTCCCTCTCTCCTTCTTTAGTTTTCTCCCTCTCTCCTTCTTTAGATGTCTCCCTCTCTCCTTCTTTAGTTGTCTCCCTCTCTCCTTCTTTAGTTGTCTCCCTCTCTCCTTCTTTAGTTGTCTCCCTCTCTCCTTCTTTAGTTGTCTCCCTCTCTCCTTCTTTAGTTGTCTCCCTCTCTCCTTCTTTAGTTGTCTCCCTCTCTCCTTCTTTAGTTGTCTCCCTCTCCCCTTATTTAGTTGTCTCCCTCTCTAGTTGTCTCCCTCTCTCCTTCTTTAGGTGACTCCCTCTCTCCTTCTTTAGTTGTCTCCCTCTCTCCTTCTTTAGTTGTCTCCCTCTCTCCTTCTTTAGTTGTCTCCCTCTCTCCTTTTTTAGTTGTCTCCCTCTCTCCTTCTTTAGTTGTCTCCCTCTCTCCTTCTTTAGTTGTCTCCCTGTCTCCTTCTTTAGTTGTCCCTCTCTCCTTCTTTAGTTGTCCCTCTCTCCTTCTTTAGTTGTCTCCCTCTCTCCTTCTTTAGTTGTCTCCCTCTCTCCTTCTTTAGTTGTCTCCCTCTCTCCTTTAGTTGTCTCCCTCTCTCCTTCTTTAGTTGTCCCTCTCTCCTTCTTTAGTTGTCTCCCTCTCTCCTTCTTTAGTTGTCTCCCTCTCCCCTTATTTAGTTGTCTCCCTCTCTCCTTCTTTAGTTGTCTCCCTCTCTCCTTTAGTTGTCTCCATCTCTCCTTCTTTAGTTGTCTCCCTCTCTCCTTCTTTAGTTGTCTCCCTCTCCCCTTATTTAGTTGTCTCCCTCTCTAGTTGTCTCCCTCTCTCCTTCTTTAGGTGACTCCCTCTCTCCTTCTTTAGTTGTCTCCCTCTCTCCTTCTTTAGTTGTCTCCCTCTCTCCTTCTTTAGTTGTCTCCCTCTCTCCTTCTTTAGTTGTCTCCCTCTCTCCTTCTTTAGTTGTCTCCCTCTCTCCTTCTTTAGTTGTCTCCCTGTCTCCTTCTTTAGTTGTCCCTCTCTCCTTCTTTAGTTGTCCCTCTCTCCTTCTTTAGTTGTCTCCCTCCTTCCTTCTTTAGTTGTCTCCCTCTCTCCTTCTTTAGTTGTCTCCCTCTCCCCTTCTTTAGTTGTCTCCCTCTCTCCTTCTTTAGTTGTCCCTCTCTCCTTCTTTAGTTGTCTCCCTCTCTCCTTCTTTAGTTGTCTCCCTCTCCCCTTATTTAGTTGTCTCCCTCTCTCCTTCTTTAGTTGTCTCCCTCTCTCCTTTAGTTGTCTCCATCTCTCCTTCTTTAGTTGACTCCCTCTCTCCTTCTTTAGTTGACTCCCTCTCTCCTTCTTTAGTTGTCTCCCACTCCTTCTTTAGTTGTCTCCCTCTCTCCTTCTTTAGTTGACTCCCTCTCTCCTTCTTTAGTTGACTCCCTCTCTCCTTCTTTAGTTGACTCCCTCTCTCCTTATTTAGTTGACTCCCTCTCTCTTTATTTAGTTGTCTCTTACTCTCCTTTTTTAGTTGTCTCCCTCTCTCCTTTAGTTGTCTCCCTCTCTCCTTTAGTTGTCTCCCTCTCTCCTTCTTTAGTTGTCTCCCTCTCTCCTTCTTTAGTTGTCTCCCACTCCTTCTTTAGTTGTCTCCCTCTCTCCTTCTTTAGTTGTCTCCCTCTCTCCTTCTTGAGTTGTCTCCCTCTCTCCTTCTTTAGTTGTCTCCCTCTCTCCTTCTTTAGTTGTCTCCCTCTCTCCTTCTTTAGTTGACTCCCTCTCTCCTTCTTTAGTTGACTCCCTCTCTCCTTCTTTAGTTGTCTCCCTCTCTCCTTTAGTTGTCTACCTCTCTCCTCCTTTAGTTGTCTCCCTCTCCTTCTTTAGTTGTCTCCCTCTCTCCTTCTTTAGTTGTCTCCCTCTCTCCTTCTTTAGTTGTCTCCCTCTCTCCTTTAGTTGTCTCCCTCTCTCCTTCTTTAGTTGACTCCCTCTCTCCTTCTTTAGTTGACTCCCTCTCTCCTTCTTTAGTTGACTCCCTCTCTCCTTCTTTAGTTGACTCCCTCTCTCCTTCTTTAGTTGTCTCCCTCTCTCCTTCTTTAGTTGTCCCCCTCTCTCCTTCATTAGTTGACTCCCCCTCTCCTTCTTTAGTTGACTCCCTCTCTCCTTATTTAGTTGACTCCCTCTCTCTTTATTTAGTTGTCTCCCTCTCTCCTTCTTTAGTTGTCCCTCTCTCCTTCTTTAGTTGTCTCCCTCTCTCCTTCTTTAGTTGTCTCCCTCTCTCCTTCTTTAGTTGTCTCCCTCTCTCCTTCTTTAGTTGTCTCCCTCTCTCCTTCTTTAGTTGTCTCCCTCTCTCCTTCTTTAGTTGTCTCCCTCTGTCCTTCTTTAGTTGTCTCCCTCTCTCCTTCTTTAGTTATCTCCCTCTCTCCTTTAGTTGTCTCCCTCTCTCCTTCTTTAGTTGACTCCCTCTCTCCTTCTTTAGTTGACTCCCTCTCTCCTTCTTTAGTTGACTCCCTCTCTCCTTCTTTAGTTGTCTCCCTCTCTCCTTCTTTAGTTGTCTCCCTCTGTCCTTCTTTAGTTGTCTCCCTCTCTCCTTCTTTAGTTATCTCCCTCTCTCCTTTAGTTGTCTCCCTCTCTCCTTCTTTAGTTGTCTCCCTCTCTCCTTCTTTAGTTGTCTCCCTCTCTCCTTCTTTTGTTGTCTCCCTCTCTCCTTCTTTAGTTGTCCCTCTCTCCTCCTTTAGTTGTCTCCCTCTCTCCTCCTTTAGTTGTCTCCCTCTCTCCTTCTTTAGTTGTCTCCCTCTCTCCTTCTTTAGTTGTCTCCCTCTCTCCTTCTTAAGTTGTCTCCCTCTCTCCTTTAGTTGTCTCCCTCTCTCCTTCTTTAGTTGACTCCCTCTCTCCTTCTTTAGTTGACTCCCTCTCTCCTCCTTTAGTTGTCTCCCTCTCTCCTTCTTTAGTTGTCTCCCTCTCTCCTTCTTTAGTTGTCTCCCTCTCTCCTTTAGTTGTCTCCCTCTCTCCTTTAGTTGTCTCCCTCTCTCCTTCTTTAGTTGTCTCCCTCTCTCCTTCTTTAGTTGTCTCCCTCTCTCCTTCTTAAGTTGTCTCCCTCTCTCCTTTAGTTGTCTCCCTCTCTCCTTCTGTAGTTGACTCCCTCTCTCCTTCTTTAGTTTACTCCCTCTCTCCTCCTTTAGTTGTCTCCCTCTCTCCTTCTTTAGTTGTCTCCCTCTGTCCTTCTTTAGTTGTCTCCCTCTCTCCTTCTTTAGTTGTCTCCCTCTCTCCTTCTTTAGTTGTCTCCCTCTCTCCTTTAGTTGTCTCCCTCTCTCCTTCTTTAGTTGTCTCCCTCTCTCCTTCTTTAGTTGTCCCTCTCTCCTTCTTTAGTTGTCTCCCTCTCTCCTTCTTTAGTTGTCTCCCTCTCCCCTTATTTAGTTGTCTCCCTCTCTCCTTCTTTAGTTGTCTCCCTCTCTCCTTTAGTTGTCTCCCTCTCTCCTTCTTTAGTTGACTCCCTCTCTCCTTCTTTAGTTGACTCCCTCTCTCCTTCTTTAGTTGTCTCCCACTCCTTCTTTAGTTGTCTCCCTCTCTCCTTCTTTAGTTGACTCCCTCTCTCCTTCTTTAGTTGACTCCCTCTCTCCTTCTTTAGTTGACTCCCTCTCTCCTTATTTAGTTGACTCCCTCTCTCTTTATTTAGTTGTCTCTTACTCTCCTTTTTTAGTTGTCTCCCTCTCTCCTTTAGTTGTCTCCCTCTCTCCTTTAGTTGTCTCCCTCTCTCCTTCTTTAGTTGTCTCCCTCTCTCCTTCTTTAGTTGTCTCCCACTCCTTCTTTAGTTGTCTCCCTCTCTCCTTCTTTAGTTGTCTCCCTCTCTCCTTCTTGAGTTGTCTCCCTCTCTCCTTCTTTAGTTGTCTCCCTCTCTCCTTCTTTAGTTGTCTCCCTCTCTCCTTCTTTAGTTGACTCCCTCTCTCCTTCTTTAGTTGACTCCCTCTCTCCTTCTTTAGTTGTCTCCCTCTCTCCTTTAGTTGTCTACCTCTCTCCTCCTTTAGTTGTCTCCCTCTCCTTCTTTAGTTGTCTCCCTCTCTCCTTCTTTAGTTGTCTCCCTCTCTCCTTCTTTAGTTGTCTCCCTCTCTCCTTTAGTTGTCTCCCTCTCTCCTTCTTTAGTTGACTCCCTCTCTCCTTCTTTAGTTGACTCCCTCTCTCCTTCTTTAGTTGACTCCCTCTCTCCTTCTTTAGTTGACTCCCTCTCTCCTTCTTTAGTTGTCTCCCTCTCTCCTTCTTTAGTTGTCCCCCTCTCTCCTTCATTAGTTGACTCCCCCTCTCCTTCTTTAGTTGACTCCCTCTCTCCTTATTTAGTTGACTCCCTCTCTCTTTATTTAGTTGTCTCCCTCTCTCCTTCTTTAGTTGTCCCTCTCTCCTTCTTTAGTTGTCTCCCTCTCTCCTTCTTTAGTTGTCTCCCTCTCTCCTTCTTTAGTTGTCTCCCTCTCTCCTTTAGTTGTCTCCCTCTCTCCTTCTTTAGTTGTCTCCCTCTCTCCTTCTTTAGTTGTCTCCCTCTGTCCTTCTTTAGTTGTCTCCCTCTCTCCTTCTTTAGTTATCTCCCTCTCTCCTTTAGTTGTCTCCCTCTCTCCTTCTTTAGTTGACTCCCTCTCTCCTTCTTTAGTTGACTCCCTCTCTCCTTCTTTAGTTGACTCCCTCTCTCCTTCTTTAGTTGTCTCCCTCTCTCCTTCTTTAGTTGTCTCCCTCTGTCCTTCTTTAGTTGTCTCCCTCTCTCCTTCTTTAGTTATCTCCCTCTCTCCTTTAGTTGTCTCCCTCTCTCCTTCTTTAGTTGTCTCCCTCTCTCCTTCTTTAGTTGTCTCCCTCTCTCCTTCTTTTGTTGTCTCCCTCTCTCCTTCTTTAGTTGTCCCTCTCTCCTCCTTTAGTTGTCTCCCTCTCTCCTCCTTTAGTTGTCTCCCTCTCTCCTTCTCTAGTTGTCTCCCTCTCTCCTTCTTTAGTTGTCTCCCTCTCTCCTTCTTAAGTTGTCTCCCTCTCTCCTTTAGTTGTCTCCCTCTCTCCTTCTTTAGTTGACTCCCTCTCTCCTTCTTTAGTTGACTCCCTCTCTCCTCCTTTAGTTGTCTCCCTCTCTCCTTCTTTAGTTGTCTCCCTCTCTCCTTCTTTAGTTGTCTCCCTCTCTCCTTTAGTTGTCTCCCTCTCTCCTTCTTTAGTTGTCTCCCTCTCTCCTTCTTTAGTTGTCTCCCTCTGTCCTTCTTTAGTTGTCTCCCTCTCTCCTTCTTTAGTTGTCTCCCTCTCTCCTTCTTTAGTTGTCTCCCTCTCTCCTTCTTTAGTTTTCTCCCTCTCTCCTTCTTTAGTTGTCTCCCTCTCTCCTTCTTCAGTTGTCTCCCTCTCTCCTTCTTTAGTTGTCTCCCTCTCTCCTTCTTTAGTTGTCTCCCTCTCTCCTTCTTTAGTTGTCTCCCTCTCTCCCCCTCTCCTTTAGTTGTCTCCCTCTCTCCTTCTTTAGTTGGCCCTCTCTCCTTCTTTAGTTGTCTCCCTCTCTCCTTCTTTAGTTGTCTCCCTCTCTCCTTCTTTAGTTGTCTCCCTCTCTCCTTCTTTAGTTGTCTCCCTCTCTCCTTCTTTAGTTGTCCCTCTCTCCTTCTTTAGTTGTCTCCCTCTCTCCTTCTTTAGTTGACTCCCTCTCTCCTTCTTTAGTTGAATCCCTCTCTCCTTTAGTTGTCTCCCTCTCTCCTTCTTTAGTTGACTCCCTCTCTCCTTCTTTAGTTGACTCCCTCTCTCCTTCTTTAGTTGTCTCCCACTCCTTCTTTAGTTGTCTCCCTCTCTCCTTCTTTAGTTGACTCCCTCTCTCCTTCTTTAGTTGACTCCCTCTCTCCTTCTTTAGTTGACTCCCTCTCTCCTTATTTAGTTGACTCCCTCTCTCTTTATTTAGTTGTCTCTTACTCTCCTTTTTTAGTTGTCTCCCTCTCTCCTTTAGTTGTCTCCCTCTCTCCTTTAGTTGTCTCCCTCTCTCCTTCTTTAGTTGTCTCCCTCTCTCCTTCTTTAGTTGTCTCCCACTCCTTCTTTAGTTGTCTCCCTCTCTCCTTCTTTAGTTGTCTCCCTCTCTCCTTCTTGAGTTGTCTCCCTCTCTCCTTCTTTAGTTGTCTCCCTCTCTCCTTCTTTAGTTGTCTCCCTCTCTCCTTCTTTAGTTGACTCCCTCTCTCCTTCTTTAGTTGACTCCCTCTCTCCTTCTTTAGTTGTCTCCCTCTCTCCTTTAGTTGTCTACCTCTCTCCTCCTTTAGTTGTCTCCCTCTCCTTCTTTAGTTGTCTCCCTCTCTCCTTCTTTAGTTGTCTCCCTCTCTCCTTCTTTAGTTGTCTCCCTCTCTCCTTTAGTTGTCTCCCTCTCTCCTTCTTTAGTTGACTCCCTCTCTCCTTCTTTAGTTGACTCCCTCTCTCCTTCTTTAGTTGACTCCCTCTCTCCTTCTTTAGTTGACTCCCTCTCTCCTTCTTTAGTTGTCTCCCTCTCTCCTTCTTTAGTTGTCTCCCTCTCTCCTTCATTAGTTGACTCCCCCTCTCCTTCTTTAGTTGACTCCCTCTCTCCTTATTTAGTTGACTCCCTCTCTCTTTATTTAGTTGTCTCCCTCTCTCCTTCTTTAGTTGTCCCTCTCTCCTTCTTTAGTTGTCTCCCTCTCTCCTTCTTTAGTTGTCTCCCTCTCTCCTTCTTTAGTTGTCTCCCTCTCTCCTTTAGTTGTCTCCCTCTCTCCTTCTTTAGTTGTCTCCCTCTCTCCTTCTTTAGTTGACTCCCTCTCTCCTTCTTTAGTTGACTCCCTCTCTCCTTATTTAGTTGACTCCCTCTCTCTTTATTTAGTTGTCTCTTACTCTCCTTTTTTAGTTGTCTCCCTCTCTCCTTTAGTTGTCTCCCTCTCTCCTTTAGTTGTCTCCCTGTCTCCTTCTTTAGTTGTCTCCCTCTCTCCTTCTTTAGTTGTCTCCCACTCCTTCTTTAGTTGTCTCCCTCTCTCCTTCTTTAGTTGTCTCCCTCTCTCCTTCTGGAGTTGTCTCCCTCTCTCCTTCTTTAGTTGTCTCCCTCTCTCCTTCTTTAGTTGTCTCCCTCTCTCCTTCTTTAGTTGACTCCCTCTCTCCTTCTTTAGTTGACTCCCTCTCTCCTTCTTTAGTTGTCTCCCTCTCTCCTTTAGTTGTCTACCTCTCTCCTCCTTTAGTTATCTCCCTCTCCTTCTTTAGTTGTCTCCCTCTCTCCTTCTTTAGTTGTCTCCCTCTCTCCTTCTTTAGTTGTCTCCCTCTCTCCTTTAGTTGTCTCCCTCTCTCCTTCTTTAGTTGACTCCCTCTCTCCTTCTTTAGTTGACTCCCTCTCTCCTTCATTAGTTGACTCCCCCTCTCCTTCTTTAGTTGACTCCCTCTCTCCTTATTTAGTTGACTCCCTCTCTCTTTATTTAGTTGTCTCCCTCTCTCCTTCTTTAGTTGTCCCTCTCTCCTTCTTTAGTTGTCTCCCTCTCTCCTTCTTTAGTTGTCTCCCTCTCTCCTTCTTTAGTTGTCTCCCTCTCTCCTTTAGTTGTCTCCCTCTCTCCTTCTTTAGTTGTCTCCCTCTCTCCTTCTTTAGTTGTCTCCCTCTGTCCTTCTTTAGTTGTCTCCCTCTCTCCTTCTTTAGTTATCTCCCTCTCTCCTTTAGTTGTCTCCCTCTCTCCTTCTTTAGTTGACTCCCTCTCTCCTTCTTTAGTTGACTCCCTCTCTCCTTCTTTAGTTGACTCCCTCTCTCCTTCTTTAGTTGTCTCCCTCTCTCCTTCTTTAGTTGTCTCCCTCTGTCCTTCTTTAGTTGTCTCCCTCTCTCCTTCTTTAGTTATCTCCCTCTCTCCTTTAGTTGTCTCCCTCTCTCCTTCTTTAGTTGTCTCCCTCTCTCCTTCTTTAGTTGTCTCCCTCTCTCCTTCTTTAGTTGTCTCCCTCTCTCCTTCTTTAGTTGTCCCTCTCTCCTCCTTTAGTTGTCTCCCTCTCTCCTCCTTTAGTTGTCTCCCTCTCTCCTTCTTTAGTTGTCTCCCTCTCTCCTTCTTAAGTTGTCTCCCTCTCTCCTTTAGTTGTCTCCCTCTCTCCTTCTTTAGTTGACTCCCTCTCTCCTTCTTTAGTTGACTCCCTCTCTCCTCCTTTAGTTGTCTCCCTCTCTCCTTCTTTAGTTGTCTCCCTCTCTCCTTCTTTAGTTGTCTCCCTCTCTCCTTTAGTTGTCTCCCTCTCTCCTTCTTTAGTTGTCTCCCTCTCTCCTTCTTTAGTTGTCTCCCTCTGTCCTTCTTTAGTTGTCTCCCTCTCTCCTTCTTTAGTTGTCTCCCTCTCTCCTTCTTTAGTTGTCTCCCTCTCTCCTTCTTTAGTTGTCTCCCTCTCTCCTTCTTTAGTTGTCTCCCTCTGTCCTTCTTTAGTTGTCTCCCTCTCTCCTTCTTTAGTTGTCTCCCTCTCTCCTTCTTCAGTTGTCTCCCTCTCTCCTTCTTTAGTTGTCTCCCTCTCTCCTTCTTTAGTTGTCTCCCTCTCTCCTTCTTTAGTTGTCTCCCTCTCTCCCCCTCTCCTTTAGTTGTCTCCCTCTCTCCTTCTTTAGTTGTCCCTCTCTCCTTCTTTAGTTGTCTCCCTCTCTCCTTCTTTAGTTGTCTCCCTCTCTCCTTCTTTAGTTGTCTCCCTCTCTCCTTCTTTAGTTGTCTCCCTCTCTCCTTCTTTAGTTGTCCCTCTCTCCTTCTTTAGTTGTCTCCCTCTCTCCTTTTTTAGTTGTCTCCCTCTCTCCTTTAGTTGTCTCCCTCTCTCCTTCTTTAGTTGACTCCCTCTCTCCTTCTTTAGTTGACTCCCTCTCTCTTTATTTAGTTGTCTCCCTCTCTCCTTCTTTAGTTGTCCCTCTCTCCTTCTTTAGTTGTCTCCCTCTCTCCTTCTTTAGTTGTCTCCCTCTCTCCTTCTTTAGTTGTCTCCCTCTCTCCTTTAGTTGTCTCCCTCTCTCCTTCTTTAGTTGTCTCCCTCTCTCCTTCTTTAGTTGACTCCCTCTCTCCTTCTTTAGTTGACTCCCTCTCTCCTTATTTAGTTGACTCCCTCTCTCTTTATTTAGTTGTCTCTTACTCTCCTTTTTTAGTTGTCTCCCTCTCTCCTTTAGTTGTCTCCCTCTCTCCTTTAGTTGTCTCCCTGTCTCCTTCTTTAGTTGTCTCCCTCTCTCCTTCTTTAGTTGTCTCCCACTCCTTCTTTAGTTGTCTCCCTCTCTCCTTCTTTAGTTGTCTCCCTCTCTCCTTCTTGAGTTGTCTCCCTCTCTCCTTCTTTAGTTGTCTCCCTCTCTCCTTCTTTAGTTGTCTCCCTCTCTCCTTCTTTAGTTGACTCCCTCTCTCCTTCTTTAGTTGACTCCCTCTCTCCTTCTTTAGTTGTCTCCCTCTCTCCTTTAGTTGTCTACCTCTCTCCTCCTTTAGTTGTCTCCCTCTCCTTCTTTAGTTGTCTCCCTCTCTCCTTCTTTAGTTGTCTCCCTCTCTCCTTCTTTAGTTGTCTCCCTCTCTCCTTTAGTTGTCTCCCTCTCTCCTTCTTTAGTTGACTCCCTCTCTCCTTCTTTAGTTGACTCCCTCTCTCCTTCTTTAGTTGACTCCCTCTCTCCTTCTTTAGTTGTCTCCCTCTCTCCTTCATTAGTTGACTCCCCCTCTCCTTCTTTAGTTGACTCCCTCTCTCCTTATTTAGTTGACTCCCTCTCTCTTTATTTAGTTGTCTCCCTCTCTCCTTCTTTAGTTGTCCCTCTCTCCTTCTTTAGTTGTCTCCCTCTCTCCTTCTTTAGTTGTCTCCCTCTCTCCTTCTTTAGTTGTCTCCCTCTCTCCTTTAGTTGTCTCCCTCTCTCCTTCTTTAGTTGTCTCCCTCTCTCCTTCTTTAGTTGTCTCCCTCTGTCCTTCTTTAGTTGTCTCCCTCTCTCCTTCTTTAGTTATCTCCCTCTCTCCTTTAGTTGTCTCCCTCTCTCCTTCTTTAGTTGACTCCCTCTCTCCTTCTTTAGTTGACTCCCTCTCTCCTTCTTTAGTTGACTCCCTCTCTCCTTCTTTAGTTGTCTCCCTCTCTCCTTCTTTAGTTGTCTCCCTCTGTCCTTCTTTAGTTGTCTCCCTCTCTCCTTCTTTAGTTATCTCCCTCTCTCCTTTAGTTGTCTCCCTCTCTCCTTCTTTAGTTGTCTCCCTCTCTCCTTCTTTAGTTGTCTCCCTCTCTCCTTCTTTAGTTGTCTCCCTCTCTCCTTCTTTAGTTGTCCCTCTCTCCTCCTTTAGTTGTCTCCCTCTCTCCTCCTTTAGTTGTCTCCCTCTCTCCTTCTTTAGTTGTCTCCCTCTCTCCTTCTTAAGTTGTCTCCCTCTCTCCTTTAGTTGTCTCCCTCTCTCCTTCTTTAGTTGACTCCCTCTCTCCTTCTTTAGTTGACTCCCTCTCTCCTCCTTTAGTTGTCTCCCTCTCTCCTTCTTTAGTTGTCTCCCTCTCTCCTTCTTTAGTTGTCTCCCTCTCTCCTTTACTTGTCTCCCTCTCTCCTTCTTTAGTTGTCTCCCTCTCTCCTTCTTTAGTTGTCTCCCTCTGTCCTTCTTTAGTTGTCTCCCTCTCTCCTTCTTTAGTTGTCTCCCTCTCTCCTTCTTTAGTTGTCTCCCTCTCTCCTTCTTTAGTTGTCTCCCTCTCTCCTTCTTTAGTTGTCTCCCTCTGTCCTTCTTTAGTTGTCTCCCTCTCTCCTTCTTTAGTTGTCTCCCTCTCTCCTTCTTCAGTTGTCTCCCTCTCTCCTTCTTTAGTTGTCTCCCTCTCTCCTTCTTTAGTTGTCTCCCTCTCTCCTTCTTTAGTTGTCTCCCTCTCTCCCCCTCTCCTTTAGTTGTCTCCCTCTCTCCTTCTTTAGTTGTCCCTCTCTCCTTCTTTAGTTGTCTCCCTCTCTCCTTCTTTAGTTGTCTCCCTCTCTCCTTCTTTAGTTGTCCCTCTCTCCTTCTTTAGTTGTCTCCCTCTCTCCTTCTTTAGTTGTCTCCCTCTCTCCTTCTTTAGTTGTCTCCCTCTCTCCTTTTTTAGTTGTCTCCCTCTCTCCTTTAGTTGTCTCCCTCTCTCCTTCTTTAGTTGACTCCCTCTCTCCTTCTTTAGTTGACTCCCTCTCTCCTTCTTTAGTTGTCTCCCTCTCTCCTTCTTTAGTTGTCTCCCTCTCTCCTTCTTTAGTTGACTCCCTCTCTCCTTCTTTAGTTGACTCCCTCTCTCTTTATTTAGTTGTCTCTTACTCTCCTTCTTTAGTTGTCTCCCTCTCTCCTTTCGTTGTCTCCCTCTCTCCTTCTTTAGTTGTCTCCCTCTCTCCTTCTTTAGTTGACTCCCTCTCTCCTTCTTTAGTTGACTCCCTCTCTCCTTCTTTCGTTGTCTCCCACTCCTTCTTTAGTTGTCTCCCTCTCTCCTTCTTTAGTTGACTCCCTCTCTCCTTCTTTAGTTGACTCCCTCTCTCCTTCTTTAGTTGACTCCCTCTCTCTTTATTTAGTTGTCTCCCTCTCTCCTTCTTTAGTTGTCTCCCACTCCTTCTTTAGTTGTCTCCCTATCTCCTTCTTTAGTTGTCTCCCTCTCTCCTTCTTGAGTTGTCTCCCTCTCTCCTTCTTTAGTTGTCTCCCTCTCTCCTTCTTTAGTTGTCTCCCTCTCTCCTTCTTTAGTTGACTCCCTCTCTCCTTCTTTAGTTGTCTCCCTCTCTCCTTTAGTTGTCTCCCTCTCTCCTCCTTTAGTTGTCTCCCTCTCCTTCTTTAGTTGTCTCCCTCTCTCCTTCTTTAGTTGTCTCCCTCTCTCCTTCTTTAGTTGTCTCCCTCTCTCCTTCTTTAGTTGTCTCCCTCTCCCCTTCTTTAGTTGACTCCCTCTTTCCTTCTTTAGTTGACTCCCTCTCTCCTTCTTTAGTTGTCTCCCACTCCTTCTTCAGTTGTCTCCCTCTCTCCTTCATTAGTTGACTCCCCCTCTCCTTCTTTAGTTGACTCCCCCTCTCCTTCTTTAGTTGACTCCCTCTCTCTTTATTTAGTTGT
The DNA here is from genome assembly GCF_029448725.1 of Salvelinus fontinalis. NCBI lineage: Eukaryota > Metazoa > Chordata > Actinopteri > Salmoniformes > Salmonidae > Salvelinus > Salvelinus fontinalis. The sequence goes on from NC_074688.1 coordinate 38,601,727, forward strand.
CTCCCTCTCTCCTTCTTTAGTTGTCCCTCTCTCCTTCTTTAGTTGTCTCCCTCTCTCCTTCTTTAGTTGTCTCCCTCTCTCCTTCTTTAGTTGTCTCCCTCTCTCCTTCTTTAGTTGTCTCCCTCTCTCCTTCTTTAGTTGTCTCCCTCTCTCCTTCTTTAGTTGTCTCCCTCTCTCCTTCTTTAGTTGTCCCTCTCTCCTTCTTTAGTTGTCTCCCTCTCTCCTTCTTTAGTTGTCTCCCTCTCTCCTTTAGTTGACTCCCTCTCTTCTTCTTTAGTTGACTCCCTCTCTCCTTCTTTAGTTGTCTCCCTCTCTCCTTCTTTAGTTGTCTCCCTCTCTCCTTCTTTAGTTGTCTCCCTCTCTCCTTCTTTAGTTGTCTCCCTCTGTCCTTCTTTAGTTGTCTCCCTCTCTCCTTCTTTAGTTGACTCCCTCTCTCCTTCTTTAGTTGACTCCCTCTCTCCTTCTTTAGTTGACTCCCTCTCTCCTTCTTTAGTTGTCTCCCTCTCTCCTTCTTTAGTTGTCTCCCTCTGTCCTTCTTTAGTTGTCTCCCTCTCTCCTTCTTTAGTTATCTCCCTCTCTCCTTTAGTTGTATCCCTCTCTCCTCCTTTAGTTGTCTCCCTCTCTCCTTCTTTAGTTGTCTCCCTCTCTCCTTCTTTAGTTGTCTCCCTCTCTCCTTCTTTAGTTGTCCCTCTCTCCTCCTTTAGTTGTCTCCCTCTCTCCTTCTTTAGTTGTCTCCCTCTCTCCTTCTTTAGTTGTCTCCCTCTCTCCTTCTTTAGTTGACTCCCTCTCTCCTTCTTTAGTTGACTCCCTCTCTCCTTCTTTAGTTGTCTCCCTCTCTCCTTCTTTAGTTGTCTCCCTCTCTCCTTCTTTAGTTGTCTCCCTCTCTCCTTCTTTAGTTGTCCCTCTCTCCTTCTTTAGTTGTCTCCCTCTCTCCTTCTTTAGTTGTCTCCCTCTCTCCTTCTTTAGTTGTCTCCCTCTCTCCTTTTTTAGTTGTCTCCCTCTCTCCTTTAGTTGTCTCCCTCTCTCCTTCTTTAGTTGACTCCCTCTCTCCTTCTTTAGTTGACTCCCTCTCTCCTTCTTTAGTTGTCTCCCTCTCTCCTTCTTTAGTTGTCTCCCTCTCTCCTTCTTTAGTTGACTCCCTCTCTCCTTCTTTAGTTGACTCCCTCTCTCTTTATTTAGTTGTCTCTTACTCTCCTTCTTTAGTTGTCTCCCTCTCTCCTTTCGTTGTCTCCCTCTCTCCTTCTTTAGTTGTCTCCCTCTCTCCTTCTTTAGTTGACTCCCTCTCTCCTTCTTTAGTTGACTCCCTCTCTCCTTCTTTCGTTGTCTCCCACTCCTTCTTTAGTTGTCTCCCTCTCTCCTTCTTTAGTTGACTCCCTCTCTCCTTCTTTAGTTGACTCCCTCTCTCCTTCTTTAGTTGACTCCCTCTCTCTTTATTTAGTTGTCTCCCTCTCTCCTTCTTTAGTTGTCTCCCACTCCTTCTTTAGTTGTCTCCCTATCTCCTTCTTTAGTTGTCTCCCTCTCTCCTTCTTGAGTTGTCTCCCTCTCTCCTTCTTTAGTTGTCTCCCTCTCTCCTTCTTTAGTTGTCTCCCTCTCTCCTTCTTTAGTTGACTCCCTCTCTCCTTCTTTAGTTGTCTCCCTCTCTCCTTTAGTTGTCTCCCTCTCTCCTCCTTTAGTTGTCTCCCTCTCCTTCTTTAGTTGTCTCCCTCTCTCCTTCTTTAGTTGTCTCCCTCTCTCCTTCTTTAGTTGTCTCCCTCTCTCCTTCTTTAGTTGTCTCCCTCTCCCCTTCTTTAGTTGACTCCCTCTTTCCTTCTTTAGTTGACTCCCTCTCTCCTTCTTTAGTTGTCTCCCACTCCTTCTTCAGTTGTCTCCCTCTCTCCTTCATTAGTTGACTCCCCCTCTCCTTCTTTAGTTGACTCCCCCTCTCCTTCTTTAGTTGACTCCCTCTCTCTTTATTTAGTTGTCTCCCTCTCTCCTTCTTTAGTTGTCCCTCTCTCCTTCTTTAGTTGTCTCCCTCTCTCCTTCTTTAGTTGTCTCCCTCTCTCCTTCTTTAGTTGTCTCCCTCTCTCCTTCTTTAGTTGTCTCCCTCTCTCCTTCTTTAGTTGTCTCCCTCTCTCCTTCTTTAGTTGTCTCCCTCTCTCCTTCTTTAGTTGTCCCTCTCTCCTTCTTTAGTTGTCTCCCTCTCTCCTTCTTTAGTTGTCTCCCTCTCTCCTTTAGTTGACTCCCTCTCTTCTTCTTTAGTTGACTCCCTCTCTCCTTCTTTAGTTGTCTCCCTCTCTCCTTCTTTAGTTGTCTCCCTCTCTCCTTCTTTAGTTGTCTCCCTCTCTCCTTCTTTAGTTGTCTCCCTCTGTCCTTCTTTAGTTGTCTCCCTCTCTCCTTCTTTAGTTGACTCCCTCTCTCCTTCTTTAGTTGACTCCCTCTCTCCTTCTTTAGTTGACTCCCTCTCTCCTTCTTTAGTTGTCTCCCTCTCTCCTTCTTTAGTTGTCTCCCTCTGTCCTTCTTTAGTTGTCTCCCTCTCTCCTTCTTTAGTTATCTCCCTCTCTCCTTTAGTTGTATCCCTCTCTCCTCCTTTAGTTGTCTCCCTCTCTCCTTCTTTAGTTGTCTCCCTCTCTCCTTCTTTAGTTGTCTCCCTCTCTCCTTCTTTAGTTGTCCCTCTCTCCTCCTTTAGTTGTCTCCCTCTCTCCTTCTTTAGTTGTCTCCCTCTCTCCTTCTTTAGTTGTCTCCCTCTCTCCTTCTTTAGTTGTCTCCCTCTCTCCTTCTTAAGTTGTCTCCCTCTCTCCTTTAGTTGTCTCCCTCTCTCCTTCTTTAGTTGACTCCCTCTCTCCTTCTTTAGTTGACTCCCTCTCTCCTCCTTTAGTTGTCTCCCTCTCTCCTTCTTTAGTTGTCTCCCTCTCTCCTTCTTTAGTTGTCTCCCTCTCTCCTTTAGTTGTCTCCCTCTCTCCTTCTTTAGTTGTCTCCCTCTCTCCTTCTTTAGTTGTCTCCCTCTGTCCTTCTTTAGTTGTCTCCCTCTCTCCTTCTTTAGTTGTCTCCCTCTGTCCTTCTTTAGTTGTCTCCCTCTCTCCTTCTTTAGTTGTCTCCCTCTCTCCTTCTTTAGTTGTCTCCCTCTCTCCTTCTCTCCTTTTGTTTAGCGGAGCGACACAGGGGAACCCAAGAGCAGACTCAGATGAGGAAACAGGAATGAATGAACCAAAATATTTATTGTTACAGAGAGATGTGGAGTGCAGATCCGGGGAAGCTTGGATGAGTTGCAGAAAAACCAGATGTGGAGACTGAGGCTGGAGTTGGCTGAGTAGAACAGGGTTAACGGGTCCTGAGGGGAATCCAAGGTAGTGGTGGTGAGTAAAATCCAGAGCTAGGTAGTTGGTGGTGAGATGTGGAACAGGAGACAGGAGCCAGAGACAGAGTGGTAACTGCAATGAGAGGATAATCGGTGTCAGGTAGAGTAACAGGATCTTGAATAATCATAAATGGCAAAAATCATGAACTGACTGAGCAGAGATTATGCTCTGGCAGAGTGGAAGTGGCAGGACTGAGTATTTGTAGAGGTCTTGATTATGGAACGAGTTGCAGCTGGTAGGTATCTGCTCTGACTCCAGCACACCTGTCTCCAACCACACAATCACACAGAGAGGGAGAGAGAGTGTGTACAGGGGGAGTAACTGCAGGTCAAGAAGACACCAGATGAACACCAGAGGGTGTAGGAGGAGAAGATGTAACATCTTTAGTTGTCTCCCTCTATAGTTGTCTCCCTCTCTCCTTCTTTAGTTGTCTCCCTCTCTCCTTCTTTAGTTGTCTCCCTCTCTCCTTCTTTAGTTGTCCCTCTCTCCTTCTTTAGTTGTCTCCCTCTCTCCTTCTTTAGTTGTCTCCCTCTCTCCTTCTTTAGTTGTCTCCCTCTCTCCTTCTTTAGTTGTCTCCCTCTCTCCTTCTTTAGTTGTCTCCCTCTCTTCTTCTTTAGTTGTCTCCCTCTCTCCTTCTTTAGTTGACTCCCTCTCTCCTCCTTTAGTTGTCTCCCTCTCTCCTTCTTTAGTTGTCTCCCTCTCTCCTTCTTTAGATGTCTCCCTCTCTCCTTCCTCAGTTGTCTCCCTCTCTCCTTCTTTAGTTGTCTCCCTCTCTCCTTCTTTAGTTGTCTCCCTCTCTCCTTCTTTAGTTGTCTCCCTAACCTTCTTTAGATGTCTCCCTCTCTCCTTCTTTAGTTGTCTCCCTCTCTCCTTCTTTAGTTGTCTCCCTCTCTCCTTCTTTAGTTGTCTCCCTCTCTCCTTCTTTAGTTGTCTCCCTCTCTCCTTATTTAGTTGACTCCCTCTCTCCTTCTTTAGTTGTCTCCCTCTCTCCTTCTTTAGTTGTCTCCCTCTGTACTTCTTTAGTTGTCTCCCTCTCTCCTTCTTTAGTTATCTCCCTCTCTCCTTTAGTTGTCTCCCTCTCTCCTTCTTTAGTTGTCTCCCTCTCTCCTTCTTTAGTTGTCTCCCTCTCTCCTTCTTTAGTTGTCTCCCTCTCTCCTTCTTTAGTTGTCCCTCTCTCCTCCTTTAGTTGTCTCCCTCTCTCCTTCTTTAGTTGTCTCCCTCTCTCCTTCTTTAGTTGTCTCCCTCTCTCCTTCTTTAGTTGTCTCCCTCTCTCCTTCTTAAGTTGTCTCCCTCTCTCCTTTAGTTGTCTCCCTCTCTCCTTCTTTAGTTGACTCCCTCTCTCCTTCTTTAGTTGACTCCCTCTCTCCTCCTTTAGTTGTCTCCCTCTCTCCTTCTTTAGTTGTCTCCCTCTCTCCTTCTTTAGTTGTCTCCCTCTCTCCTTTAGTTGTCTCCCTCTCTCCTTCTTTAGTTGTCTCCCTCTCTCCTTCTTTAGTTGTCTCCCTCTCTCCTTTAGTTGTCTCCCTCTCTCCTTCTTTAGTTGTCTCCCTCTCTCCTTCTTTAGTTGTCTCCCTCTGTCCTTCTTTAGTTGTCTCCCTCTCTCCTTCTTTAGTTGTCTCCCTCTGTCCTTCTTTAGTTGTCTCCCTCTCTCCTTCTTTAGTTGTCTCCCTCTCTCCTTCTTTAGTTGTCTCCCTCTCTCCTTCTCTCCTTTTGTTTAGCGGAGCGACACAGGGGAACCCAAGAGCAGACTCAGATGAGGAAACCAAAATATTTATTGTTACAGAGAGATGTGGAGTGCAGATCCGGGGAAGCTTGGATGAGTTGCAGAAAAACCAGATGTGGAGACTGAGGCTGGAGTTGGCTGAGTAGAACAGGGTTAACGGGTCCTGAGGGGAATCCAAGGTAGTGGTGGTGAGTAAAATCCAGAGCTAGGTAGTTGGTGGTGAGATGTGGAACAGGAGACAGGAGCCAGAGACAGAGTGGTAACTGCAATGAGAGGATAATCGGTGTCAGGCAGAGTAACAGGATCTTGAATAATCATAAATGGCAAAAATCATGAACTGACTGAGCAGAGATTATGCTCTGGCAGAGTGGAAGTGGCAGGACTGAGTATTTGTAGAGGTCTTGATTATGGAACGAGTTGCAGCTGGTAGGTATCTGCTCTGACTCCAGCACACCTGTCTCCAACCACACAATCACACAGAGAGGGAGAGAGAGTGTGTACAGGGGGAGTAACTGCAGGTCAAGAAGACACCAGATGAACACCAGAGGGTGTAGGAGGAGAAGATGTAACATCTTTAGTTGTCTCCCTCTATAGTTGTCTCCCTCTCTCCTTCTTTAGTTGTCTCCCTCTCTCCTTCTTTAGTTGTCTCCCTCTCTCCTTCTTTAGTTGTCCCTCTCTCCTTCTTTAGTTGTCTCCCTCTCTCCTTCTTTAGTTGTCTCCCTCTCTCCTTCTTTAGTTGTCTCCCTCTCTCCTTCTTTAGTTGTCTCCCTCTCTCCTTCTTTAGTTGTCTCCCTCTCTTCTTCTTTAGTTGTCTCCCTCTCTCCTTCTTTAGTTGACTCCCTCTCTCCTCCTTTAGTTGTCTCCCTCTCTCCTTCTTTAGTTGTCTCCCTCTCTCCTTCTTTAGATGTCTCCCTCTCTCCTTCCTCAGTTGTCTCCCTCTCTCCTTCTTTAGTTGTCTCCCTCTCTCCTTCTTTAGTTGTCTCCCTCTCTCCTTCTTTAGTTGTCTCCCTAACCTTCTTTAGATGTCTCCCTCTCTCCTTCTTTAGTTGTCTCCCTCTCTCCTTCTTTAGTTGTCTCCCTCTCTCCTTCTTTAGTTGTCTCCCTCTCTCCTTCTTTAGTTGTCTCCCTCTCTCCTTATTTAGTTGACTCCCTCTCTCCTTCTTTAGTTGTCTCCCTCTCCTTCTTTAGTTGTCTCCCTCTCTCCTTCTTTAGATGTCTCCCTCTCTCCTTCTTTAGTTGTCTCCCTCTCTCCTTCTTTAGTTGTCTCCCTCTCTCCTTCTTTAGATGTCTCCCTCTCTAGTTATCTCCCTCTCTCCTTCTTTAGTTGTCTCCCTCTCTCCTTCTCTAGTTGTCTCCCTCTCTCCTTCTTTAGTTGACTCCCTCTCTCCTTCTTTAGTTATCTCCCTCTCTCCTTCTTTAGTTGTCTCCCTCTCTCCTTCTTTAGATGTCTCCCTCTCTCCTTCTTTAGTTGTCTCCCTCTCTCCTTCTTTAGTTGTCTCCCTCTCTCCTTCTTTAGATGTCTCCCTCTCTAGTTATCTCCCTCTCTCCTTCTTTAGTTGTCTCCCTCTCTCCTTCTCTAGTTGTCTCCCTCTCTCCTTCTTTAGTTGACTCCCTCTCTCCTTCTTTAGTTATCTCCCTCTCTCCTTCTTTAGTTGTCTCCCTCTCTCCTTCTCTAGTTGTCTCCCTCTCTCCTTTAGTTATCTCCCTCTCTCCTTCTTTAGTTGTCTCCCTCTCTCCTTCTTTAGATGTCTCCCTCTCTAGTTATCTCCCTCTCTCCTTCTTTACTTGTCTCCCTCTCTCCTTCTCTAGTTGTCTCCCTCTCTCCTTCTTTAGTTGACTCCCTCTCTCCTTTAGATGTCTCCCTCTCTCCTTCTCTAATTGTCTCCCTCTCTCCTTCTCTAGTTGTCTCCCTCTCTCCTTCTTTAGTTGACTCCCTCTCTCCTTTAGTTGTCTCCCTCTCTCCTTCTTTAGTTATCTCCCTCTCTCCTTCTTTAGTTGTCTCCCTCTCTCCTTCTCTAGTTGTCTCCCTCTCTCCTTCTCTAGTTGTCTCCCTCTCTCCTTCTCTAGTTGTCTCCCTCTCTCCTTCTCTAGTTGTCTCCCTCTCTCCTTTAGTTGTCTCCCTCTCTCCTTCTTTAGATGTCTCCCTCTCTAGTTATCTCCCTCTCTCCTTCTTTAGTTATCTCCCTCTCTCCTCCTTTAGTTGTCTCCCTCTCTCCTTCTTTAGTTGTCTCCCTCTCTCCTTCTTTAGTTGTCTCCCTCTCTCCTTATTTAGTTGTCTCCCTCTCTCCTTCTTTAGTTATCTCCCTCTCTCCTTCTTTAGTTGTTTCCCTCTCTCCTTCTCTAGTTGACTCCCTCTCTCCTTCTTTAGTTGTCTCCCTCTCTCCTTCTCTAGTTGTTTCCCTCTCTCCTTCGTTAGTTATCTCCCTCTCTCCTTCAGTTGTCTCCCTCTCTCCTTCAGTTGTCTCCATCTCTCCTTCCTCAGTTGTTTCCATCTCTCCTTCTTTAGTTGTCTCCCTCTCTCCTTCTTTAGATGTCTCCCTCTCTCCTTCTTTAGTTGTCTCCCTCTCTCCTTCTTTAGTTGTCTCCCTCTCTCCTTCTTTAGTTGTCTCCCTCTCTCCTTTAGTTGTCTCCCTCTCTCCTTCTTTAGTTGTCTCCCTCTCTCCTTCTTTAGTTGTCTCCCTCTCTCCTTTAGTTGTCTCCCTCTCTCCTTCTTTAGTTGTCTCCCTCTCTCCTTCTTTAGTTGTCTCCCTCTGTCCTTCTTTAGTTGTCTCCCTCTCTCCTTCTTTAGTTGTCTCCCTCTGTCCTTCTTTAGTTGTCTCCCTCTCTCCTTCTTTAGTTGTCTCCCTCTCTCCTTCTTTAGTTGTCTCCCTCTCTCCTTCTCTCCTTTTGTTTAGCGGAGCGACACAGGGGAACCCAAGAGCAGACTCAGATGAGGAAACCAAAATATTTATTGTTACAGAGAGATGTGGAGTGCAGATCCGGGGAAGCTTGGATGAGTTGCAGAAAAACCAGATGTGGAGACTGAGGCTGGAGTTGGCTGAGTAGAACAGGGTTAACGGGTCCTGAGGGGAATCCAAGGTAGTGGTGGTGAGTAAAATCCAGAGCTAGGTAGTTGGTGGTGAGATGTGGAACAGGAGACAGGAGCCAGAGACAGAGTGGTAACTGCAATGAGAGGATAATCGGTGTCAGGTAGAGTAACAGGATCTTGAATAATCATAAATGGCAAAAATCATGAACTGACTGAGCAGAGATTATGCTCTGGCAGAGTGGAAGTGGCAGGACTGAGTATTTGTAGAGGTCTTGATTATGGAACGAGTTGCAGCTGGTAGGTATCTGCTCTGACTCCAGCACACCTGTCTCCAACCACACAATCACACAGAGAGGGAGAGAGAGTGTGTACAGGGGGAGTAACTGCAGGTCAAGAAGACACCAGATGAACACCAGAGGGTGTAGGAGGAGAAGATGTAACATCTTTAGTTGTCTCCCTCTATAGTTGTCTCCCTCTCTCCTTCTTTAGTTGTCTCCCTCTCTCCTTCTTTAGTTGTCTCCCTCTCTCCTTCTTTAGTTGTCCCTCTCTCCTTCTTTAGTTGTCTCCCTCTCTCCTTCTTTAGTTGTCTCCCTCTCTCCTTCTTTAGTTGTCTCCCTCTCTCCTTCTTTAGTTGTCTCCCTCTCTCCTTCTTTAGTTGTCTCCCTCTCTTCTTCTTTAGTTGTCTCCCTCTCTCCTTCTTTAGTTGACTCCCTCTCTCCTCCTTTAGTTGTCTCCCTCTCTCCTTCTTTAGTTGTCTCCCTCTCTCCTTCTTTAGATGTCTCCCTCTCTCCTTCCTCAGTTGTCTCCCTCTCTCCTTCTTTAGTTGTCTCCCTCTCTCCTTCTTTAGTTGTCTCCCTCTCTCCTTCTTTAGTTGTCTCCCTAACCTTCTTTAGATGTCTCCCTCTCTCCTTCTTTAGTTGTCTCCCTCTCTCCTTCTTTAGTTGTCTCCCTCTCTCCTTCTTTAGTTGTCTCCCTCTCTCCTTCTTTAGTTGTCTCCCTCTCTCCTTATTTAGTTGACTCCCTCTCTCCTTCTTTAGTTGTCTCCCTCTCCTTCTTTAGTTGTCTCCCTCTCTCCTTCTTTAGATGTCTCCCTCTCTCCTTCTTTAGTTGTCTCCCTCTCTCCTTCTTTAGTTGTCTCCCTCTCTCCTTCTTTAGATGTCTCCCTCTCTAGTTATCTCCCTCTCTCCTTCTTTAGTTGTCTCCCTCTCTCCTTCTCTAGTTGTCTCCCTCTCTCCTTCTTTAGTTGACTCCCTCTCTCCTTCTTTAGTTATCTCCCTCTCTCCTTCTTTAGTTGTCTCCCTCTCTCCTTCTTTAGATGTCTCCCTCTCTCCTTCTTTAGTTGTCTCCCTCTCTCCTTCTTTAGTTGTCTCCCTCTCTCCTTCTTTAGATGTCTCCCTCTCTAGTTATCTCCCTCTCTCCTTCTTTAGTTGTCTCCCTCTCTCCTTCTCTAGTTGTCTCCCTCTCTCCTTCTTTAGTTGACTCCCTCTCTCCTTCTTTAGTTATCTCCCTCTCTCCTTCTTTAGTTGTCTCCCTCTCTCCTTCTCTAGTTGTCTCCCTCTCTCCTTTAGTTATCTCCCTCTCTCCTTCTTTAGTTGTCTCCCTCTCTCCTTCTTTAGATGTCTCCCTCTCTAGTTATCTCCCTCTCTCCTTCTTTACTTGTCTCCCTCTCTCCTTCTCTAGTTGTCTCCCTCTCTCCTTCTTTAGTTGACTCCCTCTCTCCTTTAGATGTCTCCCTCTCTCCTTCTCTAATTGTCTCCCTCTCTCCTTCTCTAGTTGTCTCCCTCTCTCCTTCTTTAGTTGACTCCCTCTCTCCTTTAGTTGTCTCCCTCTCTCCTTCTTTAGTTATCTCCCTCTCTCCTTCTTTAGTTGTCTCCCTCTCTCCTTCTCTAGTTGTCTCCCTCTCTCCTTCTCTAGTTGTCTCCCTCTCTCCTTCTCTAGTTGTCTCCCTCTCTCCTTCTCTAGTTGTCTCCCTCTCTCCTTTAGTTGTCTCCCTCTCTCCTTCTTTAGATGTCTCCCTCTCTAGTTATCTCCCTCTCTCCTTCTTTAGTTGTCTCCATCTCTCCTTCCTCAGTTGTTTCCATCTCTCCTTCTTTAGTTGTCTCCCTCTCTCCTTCTTTAGATGTCTCCCTCTCTCCTTCTTTAGTTGTCTCCCTCTCTCCTTCTTTAGTTGTCTCCCTCTCTCCTTCTTTAGTTGTCTCCCTCTCTCCTTTAGTTGTCTCCCTCTCTCCTTCTTTAGTTGTCTCCCTCTCTCCTTCTTTAGTTGTCTCCCTCTCTCCTTTAGTTGTCTCCCTCTCTCCTTCTTTAGTTGTCTCCCTCTCTCCTTCTTTAGTTGTCTCCCTCTGTCCTTCTTTAGTTGTCTCCCTCTCTCCTTCTTTAGTTGTCTCCCTCTGTCCTTCTTTAGTTGTCTCCCTCTCTCCTTCTTTAGTTGTCTCCCTCTCTCCTTCTTTAGTTGTCTCCCTCTCTCCTTCTCTCCTTTTGTTTAGCGGAGCGACACAGGGGAACCCAAGAGCAGACTCAGATGAGGAAACCAAAATATTTATTGTTACAGAGAGATGTGGAGTGCAGATCCGGGGAAGCTTGGATGAGTTGCAGAAAAAACAGATGTGGAGACTGAGGCTGGAGTTGGCTGAGTAGAACAGGGTTAACGGGTCCTGAGGGGAATCCAAGGTAGTGGTGGTGAGTAAAATCCAGAGCTAGGTAGTTGGTGGTGAGATGTGGAACAGGAGACAGGAGCCAGAGACAGAGTGGTAACTGCAATGAGAGGATAATCGGTGTCAGGTAGAGTAACAGGATCTTGAATAATCATAAATGGCAAAAATCATGAACTGACTGAGCAGAGATTATGCTCTGGCAGAGTGGAAGTGGCAGGACTGAGTATTTGTAGAGGTCTTGATTATGGAACGAGTTGCAGCTGGTAGGTATCTGCTCTGACTCCAGCACACCTGTCTCCAACCACACAATCACACAGAGAGGGAGAGAGAGTGTGTACAGGGGGAGTAACTGCAGGTCAAGAAGACACCAGATGAACACCAGAGGGTGTAGGAGGAGAAGATGTAACATCTTTAGTTGTCTCCCTCTATAGTTGTCTCCCTCTCTCCTTCTTTAGTTGTCTCCCTCTCTCCTTCTTTAGTTGTCTCCCTCTCTCCTTCTTTAGTTGTCCCTCTCTCCTTCTTTAGTTGTCTCCCTCTCTCCTTCTTTAGTTGTCTCCCTCTCTCCTTCTTTAGTTGTCTCCCTCTCTCCTTCTTTAGTTGTCTCCCTCTCTCCTTCTTTAGTTGTCTCCCTCTCTTCTTCTTTAGTTGTCTCCCTCTCTCCTTCTTTAGTTGACTCCCTCTCTCCTCCTTTAGTTGTCTCCCTCTCTCCTTCTTTAGTTGTCTCCCTCTCTCCTTCTTTAGATGTCTCCCTCTCTCCTTCCTCAGTTGTCTCCCTCTCTCCTTCTTTAGTTGTCTCCCTCTCTCCTTCTTTAGTTGTCTCCCTCTCTCCTTCTTTAGTTGTCTCCCTAACCTTCTTTAGATGTCTCCCTCTCTCCTTCTTTAGTTGTCTCCCTCTCTCCTTCTTTAGTTGTCTCCCTCTCTCCTTCTTTAGTTGTCTCCCTCTCTCCTTCTTTAGTTGTCTCCCTCTCTCCTTATTTAGTTGACTCCCTCTCTCCTTATTTAGTTGTCTCCCTCTCCTTCTTTAGTTGTCTCCCTCTCTCCTTCTTTAGATGTCTCCCTCTCTCCTTCTTTAGTTGTCTCCCTCTCTCCTTCTTTAGTTGTCTCCCTCTCTCCTTCTTTAGATGTCTCCCTCTCTAGTTATCTCCCTCTCTCCTTCTTTAGTTGTCTCCCTCTCTCCTTCTCTAGTTGTCTCCCTCTCTCCTTCTTTAGTTGACTCCCTCTCTCCTTCTTTAGTTATCTCCCTCTCTCCTTCTTTAGTTGTCTCCCTCTCTCCTTCTTTAGATGTCTCCCTCTCTCCTTCTTTAGTTGTCTCCCTCTCTCCTTCTTTAGTTGTCTCCCTCTCTCCTTCTTTAGATGTCTCCCTCTCTAGTTATCACCCTCTCTCCTTCTTTAGTTGTCTCCCTCTCTCCTTCTCTAGTTGTCTCCCTCTCTCCTTCTTTAGTTGACTCCCTCTCTCCTTCTTTAGTTATCTCCCTCTCTCCTTCTTTAGTTGTCTCCCTCTCTCCTTCTCTAGTTGTCTCCCTCTCTCCTTTAGTTATCTCCCTCTCTCCTTCTTTAGTTGTCTCCCTCTCTCCTTCTTTAGATGTCTCCCTCTCTAGTTATCTCCCTCTCTCCTTCTTTACTTGTCTCCCTCTCTCCTTCTCTAGTTGTCTCCCTCTCTCCTTCTTTAGTTGACTCCCTCTCTCCTTTAGATGTCTCCCTCTCTCCTTCTCTAATTGTCTCCCTCTCTCCTTCTCTAGTTGTCTCCCTCTCTCCTTCTTTAGTTGACTCCCTCTCTCCTTTAGTTGTCTCCCTCTCTCCTTCTTTAGTTATCTCCCTCTCTCCTTCTTTAGTTGTCTCCCTCTCTCCTTCTCTAGTTGTCTCCCTCTCTCCTTCTCTAGTTGTCTCCCTCTCTCCTTCTCTAGTTGTCTCCCTCTCTCCTTCTCTAGTTGTCTCCCTCTCTCCTTTAGTTGTCTCCCTCTCTCCTTCTTTAGATGTCTCCCTCTCTAGTTATCTCCCTCTCTCCTTCTTTAGTTATCTCCCTCTCTCCTCCTTTAGTTGTCTCCCTCTCTCCTTCTTTAGTTGTCTCCCTCTCTCCTTCTTTAGTTGTCTCCCTCTCTCCTTATTTAGTTGTCTCCCTCTCTCCTTCTTTAGTTATCTCCCTCTCTCCTTCTTTAGTTGTTTCCCTCTCTCCTTCTCTAGTTGACTCCCTCTCTCCTTCTTTAGTTGTCTCCCTCTCTCCTTCTCTAGTTGTTTCCCTCTCTCCTTCGTTAGTTATCTCCCTCTCTCCTTCAGTTGTCTCCCTCTCTCCTTCAGTTGTCTCCATCTCTCCTTCCTCAGTTGTTTCCATCTCTCCTTCTTTAGTTGTCTCCCTCTCTCCTTCTTTAGATGTCTCCCTCTCTCCTTCTTTAGTTGTCTCCCTCTCTCCTTCTTTAGTTGTCTCCCTCTCTCCTTTAGTTGTCTCCCTCTCTCCTCCTTTAGTTGTCTCCCTCTCTCCTTCTTTAGATGTCTCCCTCTCTCCTCCTTTAGTTGTCTCCCTCTCTCCTTTAGTTGTCTCCCTCTCTCCTTCTCTCCTTCTATAGTTGTCTCCCTCTCTCCTTCTATAGTTGTCTCCCTCTCTCCTTTAGTTGTCTCCCTCTCTCCTTCTCTCTTTCTTTAGTTGTCTCCCTCTCTCCCTCTATAGTTGTCTCTCTCGAAACTTACATGTTTCGTACATTAAAGGAATGAGAAAATAACAACAATGAATGTGTAATAACAGAACCCGAGACAAATCAACAGAGCTGGTTTCCCATGTCAGCGGGCGGGGAGCATTAACCTGAGAGCTGGTATCCCATGGCAGCAGTAATCTGAGAGCTGGTTTCCCATGGCAGCGGGCGGGGAGCATTAATCTGAGAGCTGGTTTCCCATGGCAGCGGGCGGGGAGCATTAACCTGAGAGCTGGTATCCCATGGCAGCATTAATCTGAGAGCTGGTTTCCCATGGCAGCGGGCGGGCAGCAGTAATCTGAGAGCTGGTTTCCCATGGCAGCGGGCGGGGAGCATTAATCTGAGAGCTGGTTTCCCATGGCAGCGGGCGGGGAGCATTAACCTGAGAGCTGGTATCCCATGGCAGCATTAATCTGAGAGCTGGTTTCCCATGGCAGCGGGCGGGGAGCATTAATCTGAGAGCTGGTTTCCCATGGCAGCGGGCGGGGAGCATTAATCTGAGAGCTGGTTTCCCATGGCAGCGGGCGGGGAGCATTAATCTGAGAGCTGGTTTCCCATGGCAGCGGGCGGGGAGCATTAATCTGAGAGCTGGTTTCCCATGGCAGCGGGCGGGGAGCATTAATCTGAGAGCTGGTTTCCCATGGCAGCGGGCGGGGAGCAGTAATCTGAGAGCTGGTTTCCCATGGCAGCGGGCGGGGAGCATTAATCTGAGAGCTGGTTTCCCATGGCAGCGGGCGGGGAGCAGTAATCTGAGAGCTGGTTTCCCATGGCAGCGGGCGGGGAGCATTAATCTGAGAGCTGGTTTCCCATGGCAACGGGCGGGGAGCAGTAATCTGAGAGCTGGTTTCCCATGGCAGCGGGCGGGGAGCATTAATCTGAGAGCTGGTTTCCCATGGCAGCGGGCGGGGAGCAGTAATCTGAGAGCTGGTTTCCCATGGCAGCGGGCGGGGAGCAGTAATCTGAGAGCTGGTTTCCCATGGCAGCGGGCGGGGAGCATTAATCTGAGAGCTGGTTTCCCATGGCAGCGTGCGGGGAGCATTAATCTGAGAGCTGGTTTCCCATGGCAGCGGGCGGGGAGCAGTAATCTGAGAGCTGGTTTCCCATGGCAGCGTGCGGGGAGCATTAATCTGAGAGCTGGTTTCCCATGGCAGCGGGCGGGGAGCATTAATCTGAGAGCTGGTTTCCCATGGCAGCGGGCGGGGAGCAGTAATCTGAGAGCTGGTTTCCCATGGCAGCGGGCGGGGAGCAGTAATCTGAGAGCTGGTTTCCCATGGCAGCGGGCGGGGAGCAGTAATCTGAGAGCTGGTTTCCCATGGCAGCGGGCGGGGAGCAGTAATCTGAGAGCTGGTTTCCCATGGCAGCGGGCGGGGAGCAGTAATCTGAGAGCTGGTTTCCCATGGCAGCGGGCGGGGAGCATTAATCTGAGAGCTGGTTTCCCATGGCAGCGTGCGGGGAGCATTAATCTGAGAGCTGGTTTCCCATGGCAGCGGGCGGGGAGCATTAATCTGAGAGCTGGTTTCCCATGGCAGCGGGCGGGGAGCATTAATCTGAGAGCTGGTTTCCCATGGCAGCGGGCGGGGAGCAGTAATCTGAGAGCTGGTTTCCCATGGCAACCGGCGGGGAGCAGTAATCTGAGAGCTGGTTTCCCATGGCAACGGGCGGGGAGCAGTAATCTGAGAGCTGGTTTCCCATGGCAACCGGCGGGGAGCAGTAATCTGAGAGCTGGTTTTCCATGGCAACGGGCGGGGAGCAGTAATCTGAGAGCTGGTTTCCCATGGCAGCGGGCGGGGAGCATTAATCTGAGAGCTGGTTTCCCATGGCTGTATCCCGCTGCCCCATGGACCTCCACTCTGGACCTCTGATGGCTCCTGTGATTGCAATAATCCATCTTGCTGTCAGATGAAAAGAAAGAGAAAATCACACACAGTCTCCCTCCCATGTGTCCACCAAACAAGCTACCATGTTGTGTACTGAGCCAACACATGGACCACAGGCCCACTGTGTGTGTGCAGTGCATTACCAGTCACTTTGGTATACACAGGGAGATCTGTAGACACGGCTGATCTCATGAATGATTAAATGGACTGCAGCATTTCCCCAGTGGCCTGCCTGCTAGTTTCATATCAACATGCCTCAGTTCACTAGAGAGGAACAACAAGAGAGATGGATGGGACATGAAAGGAGGGAGAGAATAATAAACACACAGTCCCAGTGCCATACACTGACAGAGATGATCAACACAGTCCTAGTGTGTCATACACTGACAGAGATGATCAACACAGTCCTAGTGTCATACACTGACAGAGATGATCAACACAGTCCTAGTGTCATACACTGACAGAGATGATCAACACAGTCCTAGTGTCATACACTGACAGAGATGATCAACACAGTCCTAGTGTCATACACTGACAGAGATGATCAACACAGTCTTAGTGTCATACACTGACAGAGATGATCAACACATTAGTCCAACAGTTGCAAACGAGAGTTTCTATTGGACAAATTCAGGTATGTTTATTCCTGTTTCGTTCCGTTTGCTTCCATTTAAGAAATGTTTTTCAACAGAATTGACGGAATAAATACACCCCTGATCACACGCAAACAAAGTTCACTTTCATAGCTGCCACATAAAAACAGCATAATAAATTTGATTGTTGTATATATATATATATAATTCCTTCTCGCAACTATCTTCCTCTCACCTTTTCCCTTCGCTTGTAGACTTCAGCGCACAACACATCAACTGTCTGTGACCAGGCTAAAAAACCTTTCCAAGCCAAACCTTCATACCATAATGTAACGATCGTCGTAATCCTCCTCCTCGGACGAGGAGGAGAGGCGAGAAGGATCAGACCAATATGCGGAGTGATTAGTGTCCATGATTATTTAATGAATCGAAACTGAACACGAAACAAAAGAACACCATGAAACAATCGACAAACAGTCCCGTGTGGCACGAATGCAGACACGCGATACAACCACCCACAAAACACACGTGAAACCCCGGCTGCCTTAGTATGATTCTCAATCAGGGACAAACGATCTACAGCTGCCTCTGACTGAGAATCATACCAGGCCGAACACAAAAACCCCAACATAGAAAAACACACATAGACCAACCCACCCAACTCACGCCCTGACCAACTAAATAAATAAAAGAAAAAAGGAAAACAGGTCAGGAACGTGACACATAACCACTAACCGCTACACACATCCTACATCGTTGACACATGTAGCAAGATGACGCCAGCAGACATGGCGGCTCTGCTTCTAGCTCCTAAGCAACTTTGCAGTGTTTTGATTTTTTTGTGTGTTATTTCTTACATTATTAGACCAGAACGTTTGTTGTGTTATTACATACAGCCGTAAATAACTTTTGGATATCAGAGAGGCGGTAACTCACCAGCATTACGGCCAGGAATACCACTTTCCTAGATTGGATCCTTTGTTCGTACACCCCAGGGCGATTGAACTTATCCCAGAGGCTGCTCCAAGTATTCGGAGTGGACTTCTAGTCTGACTCAGGAGACGTGCACACCATCCACAGTCTCTGGACAATAAAGAAGACGAGCTCAGGAAGAGGATCTCCTTCCAGAGCGACATCAGGGACTGTAACATACTCTGTTTCACGGCATCATGGCTCTCTCCGGATATACTGTCCCTGTCCACACAGCCAGCTGGGTTCTCAGTACATCATGCAGACAGGAATAAAGAACTCTCTGGGAAGAAGAAAGGCGCTGGTGTATGTTTCATGATTAACAACTCATGGTGTTATTGTGATAATGTACAGAAATTCAAGTCCTTTTGTTCAGTGGTGGAAAAAGTATCCAATTGTCATATTTGAGTAAAAGTAAAGATACCCTAATAGAAAATGACTGAAGTAAAAGTGAAAGTCACCCAGTAAAATACTACTTGAGTAAAAGTCTAAAAGTATTTGGTTTTAAATATACTTAAGTATCAAGGTACATGTAATTGCTAAATTATACATAAGTAAGGTAATAAGTAAGGTAAAGTATAAATCGTTTCAAATTCCTTATATGAAGCAAACCAGGTGGCACAATTTTATTTTGAATTATTTTATTTATTTACAGAAAGCCAGGGGAATGCTCCAACACTCAGACATAATTTACAAAGGAAGCAGGTGTTTGGTGAGTCCGCCAGATCAGAGGCAGTAGGGATTACCAGGGATGTTCTCTTGTGTGAATTAGACCATTTTTCTGTCCTGCTAACCATTCAAAATGTAATAAATATTTTTGGGTGTCAGGGAAAACATATGAAGTAAAAAGTACCATATTTCCTTTAGGAATGTAGTGGAGTAAAAGTAAAAGTAGTAAAAAATATTACTTTTTTTTTATTTTACCTTTATTTAACTAGGCAAGTCAGTTTAAGAACAAATTCTTATTTTCAATGACGGCCTAGGAACAGTGGGTTAACTGCCTTGTTCAAAGTAGTAGTATGTCTGTGCAGTTAACCTAATATTGATGACCCAGCAGACAGCTCAGTTAACCTAATGTTGATGACCCAGCAGACAGCTCAGTTAACCTAATGTTGATGACCCAGCAGACAGCTCAGTTAACCTAATGTTGATGACCCAGCAGACAGCTCAGTTAACCTAATGTTTATGACTCAGCAGACAGCTCAGTTAACCTAATGTTTACTCCCCAGCAGACAGCTCAGTTAACCTAATGTTTATGACTCAGCAGACAGCTCAGTTAACCTAATGTTTATGACCCAGCAGACAGCTCAGTTAATATAATGTTTAGCTGTACAGCTCAAATTCAGCTCAAATTCAAATCAAATGTATTTCATGAAGCCCTTTTTACATCAGCAACCCAGCCTAAAACCCAAAAGAGCCAGCAATGCAGAGGCAGAAGCACAGTGGCTAGGAAAAACTCCCTAGAAGACAGCTCCCCCTAAAGGTAGTATTGGGGATAACAGAGCAGAGCTGTACTCCTCTTTGCAGGTCAACCAGATGCTCCAAAACGTTCACCTGGATGTGGCCGATAACCTTGCCTACAAGAACCTGTGTTTCATCATCACCCACGGAGAGGACAAGGAGAGTGAGTAAGAGGGCGCACATAGAGATAGAGGACAAGATGGATAATACCTTTTTTAACATGGACATTTCCATTGATGAGTCCTCTATCTTTCTCTATAGGGGGGCGCTGCCAGGGAGAGGAGCAAGAAGTTGAACGGAGGAGGGAAGGGATTTTGTAAATAGCCTATAACCAGATAACTACACTACTTGTCAGCCGAGGCAGACGGGTTGCCTCCTACATTGACAAAGTTCCGACACACACTAGGTCTGGGATTTCCTATACTACTGTACTACTACAACAGAGGTAGTGACTAGGAGTTTATAACAGGTTGTGACTAGGGGTTTGTAACAACAGGCAGTGACTAGGGGGTTATAACAACAGTGACGAGGGGTTTATAACAAATGTGACTAGGGGTTATAACAACAGGTAGTGACAATGGGTTTATAACAACAGGTAGTGACTAAGGGGATTATAACAACAGTGACGAGGGGTTTATAACAACAGGTAGTGGCTAGGGGGTTATAACAACAGGTAGTGACTAGGGGGTTATAACAACTGTGACTAGGGGTTATAACAACAGGTAGTGGCTAGGGGGTTATAACAACTGTGACTAGGGGTTATAACAACAGGTAGTGGCTAGGGGGTTATAACAACAGGTAGTGACTAGGGGTTTATAACAACAGGTAGTGGCTAGGGGGTTATAACAACTGTGACTAGGGTTTATAACAACAGGTAGTGGCTAGGGGTTTATAACAACAGGTAGTGGCTAGGGGGTTATAACAACTGTGACTAGGGTTTATAACAACAGGTAGTGACTAGGGGTTTATAACAACAGGTAGTGACTAGGGGTTTATAACAACAGGTAGTGACTAGGGGTTTATAACAACAGGTAGTGACTAGTGGTTTATAACAACAGGTAGTGACTAGGGGTTTATAACAACAGGTAGTGACTAGGGGTTTATAACAACAGGTAGTGACTAAGGGGTTTATAACAACAGGTAGTGACTAGGGGTTTATAACAACTGTGACTAGGGGTTTATAACAACAGGTAATGACTAGGGGTTTATAACAACAGGTAGTGATTAAGGGGTTATAACAACAGGTAATGACTAGGGGTTTATAACAACAGGTAGTGACTAGGGGGTTAAAACAACAGGTAGTGACTAGGGGTTTATAACAACAGGTAGTGACTAGTGGTTTATAACAACAGGTAGTGACTAGTGGTTTATAACAACAGGTAGTGACTAGCGGTTTATAACAACAGGTAGTGACTAGGGGTTTATAACAACAGGTAGTGGCTAGGGGTTTATAACAACAGGTAGTGGCTAGGGGGTTATAACAACAGGTAGTGACTAGGGGTTATAACAACAGGTAATGACTAGTGGTTTATAACAACAGGTAGTGACTAGGGGTTTATAACAACAGGTAGTGACTAGGGGTTTATAACAACAGGTAGTGACTAGGGGTTTATAACAACAGGTAGTAACTAGGGGTTTATAACAACAGGTAGTGACTGGGGGTTTATAACAACAGGTAGTGACTAGGGGTTTATAACAACAGGTAGTGACTAGGGGTTTATAACAACAGGTAGTGACTAGGGGTTTATAACAACAGGTAGTGACTAGGGGTTTATAACAACAGGTAGTGACTAGGGGTTTATAACAACAGGTAGTGACTAGGGGTTTATAACAACAGGTAGTGACTAGGGGTTTATAACAACAGGTAGTGACTAGGGGTTTATAACAACAGGTAGTGATTAGGGGGTTATAACAACAGGTAGTGGCTAGGGGGTTATAACAACAGGTAGTGACTAGGGGTTTATAACAACAGGTAGTGGCTAGGGGGTTATAACAACTGTGACTAGGGTTTATAACAACAGGTAGTGGCTAGGGGTTTATAACAACAGGTAGTGGCTAGGGGGTTATAACAACTGTGACTAGGGTTTATAACAACAGGTAGTGACTAGGGGTTTATAACAACAGGTAGTGACTAGGGGTTTATAACAACAGGTAGTGACTAGGGGTTTATAACAACAGGTAGTGAGTAGTGGTTTATAACAACAGGTAGTGACTAGGGGTTTATAACAACAGGTAGTAACTAGGGGTTTATAACAACAGGTAGTGACTAAGGGGTTTATAACAACAGGTAGTGACTAGGGGTTTATAACAACTGTGACTAGGGGTTGATAACAACAGGTTGTGACTAGGGGTTTATATGAGGTAGTGACTAGGGGTTTATAACAACAGGTAGTGATTAAGGGGTTATAACAACAGGAAATGACTAGGGGTTTATAACAACAGGTAGTGACTAGGGGGTTAAAACAACAGGTAGTGACTAGGGGTTTATAACAACAGGTAGTGACTAGTGGTTTATAACAACAGGTAGTGACTAGTGGTTTATAACAACAGGTAGTGACTAGCGGTTTATAACAACAGGTAGTGGCTAGGGGTTTATAACAACAGGTAGTGGCTAGGGGTTTATAACAACAGGTAGTGGCTAGGGGGTTATAACAACAGGTAGTGACTAGGGGTTATAACAACAGGTAATGACTAGTGGTTTATAACAACAGGTAGTGACTAGGGGTTTATAACAACAGGTAGTGACTAGGGGTTTATAACAACAGGTAGTGACTAGGGGTTTATAACAACAGGTAGTGACTAGGGGTTTATAACAACAGGTAGTGACTAGGGGTTATAACAACAGGTAGTGACTAGGGGTTTATAACAACAGGTAGTGACTAGGGGTTTATAACAACAGGTAGTGACTAGGGGTTTATAACAACAGGTAGTGACTAGGGGGTTTATAACAACAGGTAGTGACTAGGGGTTATAACAACAGGTAGTGACTAGGGGTTTATAACAACAGGTAGTGACTAGGGGTTCATAACAACAGGTAGTGACTAGGGGTTCATAACAACAGGTAGTGACTAGGGGTTTATAACAACTGGTAGTGACTAGGGGGTTATAACAACAGGTAATGACTAGTGGTTTATAACAACAGGTAGTGACTAGGGGTTCATAACAACAGGTAGTGACTAGGGGTTCATAACAACAGGTAATGACTAAGGGGTTATAACAACTGTGACTAGGGATTATAACAACAG
Organism: Salvelinus fontinalis; assembly: GCF_029448725.1. Lineage (NCBI taxonomy): Eukaryota > Metazoa > Chordata > Actinopteri > Salmoniformes > Salmonidae > Salvelinus > Salvelinus fontinalis. Next base: position 38,623,290 of record NC_074688.1, read on the forward strand.
GTAGTGGCTAGGGGGTTATAACAACTGTGACTAGGGGTTATAACAACAGGTAGTGACTAAGGGGTTATAACAACAGGTAGTGACTAGGGGTTTATAACAACAGGTAGTGACTAAGGGGTTATAAGAACAGGTAGTGACTAGGGGGTTATAACAACAGGTAGTGACTAAGGGGTTATAAGAACAGGTAATGACTAAGGGGTTTAGAACAACAGGTAGTGACTAGGGGTTTATAACAACAGGTAGTGACTAGGGGTTATAACAACAGGTAGTGACAGTGGGTTTATAACAACAGGTAGTGACTCAGGGGTTATAACAACAGTGAATAAGGGGTTTATAACAACAGGTAGTGACTAGGGGTTTATAACAACTGTGACTAGTGGTTTATAACAACTGTGACTAGTGGTTTATAACAACTGTGACTAGGGGTTTATAACAACAGGTAGTGACTAGTGGTTTATAACAACAGGTGGTGACTAGGGGTTATAACAACAGGTAGTGACTAGGGGTTTATAACAACAGGTAGTGACTAGGGGTTTATAACAACAGGTAGTGACTAGGGGTTTATAACAACAGGTAGTGACTAGGGGTTATAACAACAGGTAGTGACTAGGGGTTTATAACAACAGGTAGTGACTAGGGGTTTATAACAACAGGTAGTGACTAGGGGTTTATAACAACAGGTAGTGACTAGGGGGTTTATAACAACAGGTAGTGACTAGGGGTTATAACAACAGGTAGTGACTAGGGGTTTATAACAACAGGTAGTGACTAGGGGTTCATAACAACAGGTAGTGACTAGGGGTTTATAACAACAGGTAGTGGCTAGGGGTTTATAACAACTGGTAGTGACTAGGGGGTTATAACAACAGGTAATGACTAGTGGTTTATAACAACAGGTAGTGACTAGGGGTTCATAACAACAGGTAGTGACTAGGGGTTCATAACAACAGGTAATGACTAAGGGGTTATAACAACTGTGACTAGGGATTATAACAACAGGTAGTGGCTAGGGGGTTATAACAACTGTGACTAGGGGTTATAACAACAGGTAGTGACTAAGGGGTTATAACAACAGGTAGTGACTAGGGGTTTATAACAACAGGTAGTGACTAAGGGGTTATAAGAACAGGTAGTGACTAGGGGGTTATAACAACAGGTAGTGACTAAGGGGTTATAAGAACAGGTAATGACTAAGGGGTTTAGAACAACAGGTAGTGACTAGGGGTTTATAACAACAGGTAGTGACTAGGGGTTATAACAACAGGTAGTGACAATGGGTTTATAACAACAGGTAGTGACTCAGGGGTTATAACAACAGTGACTAAGGGGTTTATAACAACAGGTAGTGACTAGGGGTTTATAACAACTGTGACTAGTGGTTTATAACAACTGTGACTAGTGGTTTATAACAACTGTGACTAGGGGTTTATAACAACAGGTAGTGACTAGTGGTTTATAACAACAGGTGGTGACTAGGGGTTATAACAACAGGTAGTGACTAGGGGTTTATAACAACAGGTAGTGACTAGGGGTTTATAACAACAGGTAGTGACTAGGGGTTTATAACAACAGGTAGTGACTAAGGGGTTATAACAACAGGTAGTGACTAAGGGGTTATAACAGCAGGTAGTGACTAAGGGGTAATAACAACAGGTAATGACTAAGGGGTTATAACACCAGGTAGTGACTAAGGGGTTATAACAACAGGTAGTGACTAAGGGGCTATAACAACAGGTAGTGACTAAGGGGTTATAACACCAGGTAGAGACTAAGGGGTTATAACAACAGGTAGTGACTAGGGGTTCATAACAACAGGTAGTGACTAGTGGTTTATAACAACAGGTAGTGACTAGGGGTTTATAACAATAGGTAGTGACTAGGGGTTATAACAACAGGTAGTGACAATAGGTTTATAACAACAGGTAGTGACTAAGGGGTTATAACAACAGTGACGAGGGGTTTATAACAACAGGTAGTGACTTGGGGTTTATAACAACAGGCAGTGACTAGGGGTTTATAACAACAGGTAGTGGCTAGGGGTTTATAACAACAGTGACTAGGGGTTTATAACAACAGGTAGTGACTAAGGGGTTATAACAACTGTGACTAGGGGTTTATAACAACAGGTAGTGACTAAGGGGTTATAACAACTGTGACTAGGGGTTTATAACAACAGGTAGTGACTAGGGGTTTATAACAACAGGTAGTGGCTAGGGGTTTATAACAACAGTGACTAGGGGTTCATAACAACAGGTAATGACTAGGGGTTATAACAACAGGTAGTGACTAGGGGTTTATAACAACAGGTAGTGACTAGGGGGTTATAACAACAGGTAGTGACTAGGGGGTTAAAACAACAGGTAATGACTAAGGTGTTATAACAACAGGTAGTGACTAGGGGTTTATTACAACAGGTAGTGACTAGGGGGTTATAACAACATGTTGTGATTAAAGGGTTATAACAACAGGTAGTGACTCAGGGGTTATAACAACAGGTAGTGACTCAGTGGTTATAACAACAGGTAGTGACTCAGGGGTTATAACAACAGGTTGTGATTAAGGGGTTATAACAACAGGTAGTGATTAAAGGGTTATAACAACAGGTAGTGACTCAGGGGTTATAACAACAGGTAGTGACTTAGGGGTTATAACAACAGGTAGTGACTCAGTGGTTATAACAACAGGTAGTGACTCAGGGGTTATAACAACAGGTAGTGACTCAGGGGTTATAACAACAGGTAGTGACTAGGGGTTTATAACAACAGGTAGTGACTAGGGGGTTATAACAACAGGTAGTGACTAATGTGTTTAGAACCAATGTCCAAAATGTAAGGGGTCTGCAATGTCCAGCAAAGTTACCAATAGTGATGTGTGTGAATGGCCAAGCTGTCAAAATTGATTTTATGATGATAAGACATTGATTATTACAACACAATATGTAAAGTAATGTTATGCATTGTAAATGCATTGCTGTAGCATTTGCTCATTTTCACTGACTGAATTAACACAATGTTGAATGCTGTGAAATGATCAAATAGCCAAACCAACACTAGGTGGACCACAGTGTGAGTGTGTGTGTGTATGTGTGTGGTTTGTGTGTGTGTGTTTGTATGTGTATGTGTATGTGTATGTGTATGTGTATGTGTATGTGTGTGTGTATGTGTATGTGTGTGTGTGTGTGTTTGTATGTGTATGTGTGTGTGTGTGTGTTTGTATGTGTATGTGTATGTGTATGTGTATGTGTATGTGTATGTGTATGTGTGTGTGTATGTGTGTGTGTGTGTGTGTGTGGTGTGTGGTGTGTGGTGTGTGGTGTGTGGTGTGTGTGTGTGTGTGTGTGTGTGTAAAACACCAATAACACTGGACATTAGAACTGTATACCAGACAGTAACTTGCTCCATATGTGTGAACTGTGTGAACGGGTTTAATTAAGCGATAGATACAGTACACATCCACTGAGTGCAATAGCTTACAGACAGTACAACCACAACCATATTCCTCACATAGCCCTCACAGAGCCCTCACAGAGCCCTCACAGAGCCCTCACAGAGTCCTCACCTAGCCCTCACAGAGCCCTCACAGAGACCTCACAGAGCCCTCACAGAGCCCTCACAGAGCCCTCACAGAGCCCTCACAGAGCCCCCACAGAGCCCCCACAGAGCCCTCACAGAGCCCTCACAGAGCCCTCACATAGCCCTCACAGAGTCCTCACAGAGCCCTCACATAGCCCTCACAGAGCCCTCACAGAGCCCTCACATAGCCCTCACAGAGCCCTCACATAGCCCTCACAGAGCCCTCACAGAGCCCTCACAGAGCCCTCACAGAGCCCCCACAGAGCCCCCACAGAGCCCTCACAGAGCCCTCACAGAGCCCTCACAGAGCCCTCACAGAGCCCCCACAGAGCCCTCACAGAGCCCCCACAGAGCCCTCACAGAGCCCTCACAGAGCCCCCACAGAGCCCTCACAGAGCCCTCACAGAGCCCTCACAGAGCCCTCACAGAGCCCTCACATAGAAACGTGAAGAAACACCGTAACAGCAAGAGGACATGTTCCCTTTTCAATCTACTAAATCACACTGAAAGGTTGCAGCTGCAGGGCGCTGCAACATCCGTGGTATTCGATACATTATACATATTAGGTATTACACTGAAAACGTACGTAGTAAAAGGAGTACGTCACCATACACTGTGCTATATAAGAACTTGAAAATACACTCTTAAATGAGACCATATAGGATGAACGACCAATAACAGAGACACACTTATTTCTAGCCAATAACAGAAACACAACATGCCAAGAGAGACAGAACAGAACAGATCAGAACCCAGCCAGGACAGATCAGAACCCAGCCAGAACAGATCAGAACCCAGACACAGCAGCAGGACATCAAACAGAACCTCAGAGTTTGAGCCAGGTGGTTTCAGCCGAGCCAAAATACATTTTTTTTTATTTTTTTAAAACTTATTTTCGTTTTATATACCAGATGTTATTAATTTCATTCCACTTATTTTTAATATCGTAAGCAGGAAGGTTGTCCAAAATCCTCAGAACAGAACATGGTCTGGTTTCAGCTCTCAGATCAGAACATGGTCTGGTTTCAGCTCTCAGAACAGAACATGGTCTGGTTTCAGCTCTCAGAACAGAACATGGTCTGGTTTCAGCTCTCAGATCAGAACATGGTCTGGTTTCAGCTCTCAGAACAGAACGTGGTCTGGTTTCAGCTCTCAGAACAGAACATGGTCTGGCTTCAGCTCTCAGAACAGAACATGGTCTGGTTTCAGCTCTCAGAACAGAACGTGGTCTGGCTTCAGCTCTCAGAACAGAATATGGTCTGGTTTCAGCTTTCAGAACAGAACGTGGTCTGGTTTCAGCTCTCAGAACAGAACATGGTCTGGTTTCAGCTCTCAGAACAGAACATGGTCTGGTTTCAGCTCTCAGAACAGAACATGGTCTGGTTTCAGCTCTCAGAACAGAACGTGGTCTGGTTTCAGCTCTCAGAACAGAACAGAACATGGTCTGGTTTCAGCTCTCAGAACAGAACATGGTCTGGTTTCAGCTCTCAGAACAGAACATGGTCTGGTTTCAGCTCTCAGAACAGAACATGGTCTGGTTTCAGCTCTCAGAACAGAACAGAACATGGTCTGGCTTCAGCTCTCAGAACAGAACATGGTCTGGTTTCAGCTCTCAGAACAGAACATGGTCTGGTTTCAGCTCTCAGAACAGAACATGGTCTGGTTTCAGCTCTCAGAACAGAACATGGTCTGGTTTCAGCTCTCAGAACAGAACATGGTCTGGTTTCAGCTCTCAGAACAGAACGTGGTCTGGTTTCAGCTCTCAGAACAGAACATGGTCTGGTTTCAGCTCTCAGAACAGAACATGGTCTGGCTTCAGCTCTCAGAACAGAACATGGTCTGGTTTCAGCTCTCAGAACAGAACATGGTCTGGTTTCAGCTCTCAGAACAGAACATGGTCTGGTTTCAGCTCTCAGAACAGAACGTGGTCTGGCTTCAGCTCTCAGAACAGAACATGGTCTGGTTTCAGCTCTCAGAACAGAACATGGTCTGGTTTCAGCTCTCAGAACAGAACGTGGTCTGGCTTCAGCTCTCAGAACAGCATGTTAATTAAATTGTGTACAAATACTACACAGAAGAGAGAATACACATGAATATATTTCTGGAATTATATCCAGTCATGCATTATGTAAATGAATATTTTCTGCAGGTGTGTTGATACTCCATCTTTCCATATGCATTACTATCACACACACACACACACACACACACACACACACACACACACACACACACACACACACACACACACACACACACACACACACACACACACACACACACACACACACACACACACACACACACACACACACACACACACACACACACACACACACACACAAAACACTAAACACTAAACACTAAACACTCATTGGTGTCTTAAAACAGACATGGTCTCTGTCTAGCCACCAGATTGTTTCCTTGAGGATGGACGGGAGGAGAGTTGGAGAGGCTGGAGTCGTCTGGTGTTGATGGTGGACTCGGCCAGTCTGGTCTTGATGGCGGGGAAGGAAAAGGAGTCTGGTAGGCCTTCCAGTCCAGAGCCTGACTCTACTTGACTCTCTGCATACAGAAAAGGACAATGGTAGAAACCATGAGAACAAACATTATAGAGTCTCACTCTATACTCTGGACCCAAGTAATACTATTATGGAAATCATGTCTTCCAGAGTCAGAAACCCCTCCCCCTTTACCGTGGATGCCAATCATGTCTTCAAGAATCAGAAACCCCTCCCCCTTTACCGTGGATGCCAATCATGTCTTCCAGAATCAGAAACCCCTCCCCCTTTACCGTGGATTCCAATCATGTCTTCCAGAATCAGAAACCCCTCCCCCTTTACCGTGGATGCCAATCATGTCTTCCAGAATCAGAAACCCCTCCCCCTTTACCGTGGATTCCAATCATGTCTTCCAGAATCAGAAACCCCTCCCCCTTTACCGTGGATTCCAATCATGTCTTCCAGAATCAGAAACCCCTCCCCCTTTACCGCGGATGCCAATCATGTCTTCCAGAATCAGAAACCCCTCCCCCTTTACCGCGGATGCCAATCATGTCTTCCAGAATCAGAAACCCCTCCCCCTTTACCGTGGATTCCAATCATGTGTTCCAGAATCAAAACTCTCTCTGCCAGGATCTTGAGAGCTTCCCTCAGCTGCTGCACTCCTTCAGCGCCCCCCTGAGAGACAGACAGAGAGAGACTCTCCCTCAGTTCCCTCCCTGAGAGACAGACAGAGACACACACAGACATACTCCTTCAACGCCCCCCTGAGACACAGACAGAGACACACACAGACATACTCCCTCAGCTCCATCCTGAGAGACAGACAGAGACAGACAGAGACAGACAGAGACAGACAGAGACACACACAGACAGGGACTCCCTCAGCTCCCCCCTGACTGACAGACAGACAGACAGACAGACAGACAGGCAGACAGAGACAGGCACTCCCTCAGCTCCCCCCTGAGAGACAGAGACAGACATACTCCCTCAGCTCCCCCCTGAGAGACAGACAGAGACAGACACTCCCTCAGCTCCCCCCTGAGACAGACAGATACTCCCTCAGCTCCCCCCCTAAGAGACAGACAGACACTCCCTCAGCTCCCCCCCTGAGACAGACAGATACATAAACTCCCTCAGCTCCCCCCTGAGAGACACTCCCTCAGCTCCCCCCTGAGAGACACTCCCTCAGCTCCCCCCTGAGAGACACTCCCTCAGCTCCCCCCTGAGAGACAGACAGATAAATAAACTCCCTCAGCTCCCCCCTGAGAGACACTCCCTCAGCTCCCCCCCTGAGAGACAGACAGATACATAAACTCCCTCAGCTCCTCCCTGAGAGACACTCCCTCAGCCCCCCCCCCTAAGAGACAGACACTCCCTCAGCCCCCCCCTGAGAGACAGACACATAAACTCCCTCAGCTCCCCCCTGAGAGACACTCCCTCAGCCCCCCCCCCCCTAAGAGACAGACAGACACTCCCTCAGCCCCCCCCCTGAGAGACAGACACATAAACTCCCTCAGCTCCCCGCTGAGAGACACTCCCTCAGCTCCCCCCTGAGAGACACTCCCTCAGCTCCCCCCTGAGAGACACTCCCTCAGCTCCCCCCCTGAGAGACACTCCCTCAGCTCCCCCTGAGAGACACTCCCTCAGCTCCCCCCTGAGACAGACAGATACTCCCTCAGCTCCCCCCCTAAGAGACAGACAGAGACAGACACTCCCTCAGCTCCCCCCCTAAGAGACAGACAGAGACAGACACTCCCTCAGCTCCCCCCTGAGAGACAGACAGATACAGATACTCCCTCAGCTCCCCCCTGAGAGACAGACAGATACAGATACTCCCTCAGCTCCCCCCCTAAGAGACAGACAGAGACAGACACTCTCTCAGCTCCCCCCTGAGAGACAGACAGATACAGATACTCCCTCAGCTCCCCCCTGAGAGACAGACAGATACAGATACTCCCTCAGCTCCCCCCTGAGAGACAGACAGATACAGATACTCCCTCAGCTCCCCCCTGAGAGACACTCCCTCAGCTCCCCCCTGAGAGACAGACAGATACAGATACTCCCTCAGCTCCCCCCTGAGAGACAGACAGAGACAGACACTCCCTCAGCTCCCCCCTGAGAGACAGACAGATACAGATACTCCCTCAGCTCCCCCCTAAGAGACAGACAGAGACAGACACTCCCTCAGCTCGCCCCCCCCTGAGACAGACAGAGACAGACACTCCCTCGCAACCCCCTGAGAGACAGACAGATACAGATACTCCCTCAGCTCCCCCCTGAGAGACAGACAGTGAAGCCGTATATTAAAATCTACTGATGTCCAATACTGTGCATACCTCAGGCAAACCCTCTCCTGGCTCCCCCTTCTGCCCAGACTGCCCCTGTCAACACATTGACACATACATTATCAACACAGAGGCAACACACACAGGCAACCTAGAATACACAGAACATGTGAGTGTGGTGTGAAATACTATGTGCAAGACTAGGAGGTCAAATACATGTGTGTGTTTGTTTATGTGTGTGTGCCTGTGTTCACACACGTGTTGCGTACAATGAGTGAACAGCCTTGCCGTACTCACAGGCTGGCCGTGCTTCCCTGGTAATCCCGAAGGGCCCTGATGAGAGGGGAGGGAGGGGGGGGGGGGGGGGGGGGGAGAGAGAGACACACACACGTGGATCAGAGACAGACAGATACTCCCTCAGCTCCCCCCTGAGAGACAGACAGTGAAGCCGTATATTAAAATCTACTGATGTCCAATGAGAGAGAGAGAGAGAGAGAGAGAGAGAGTGACGGACAGAGAGAGAGAGATCAGAGAGAGAGAGAGATCAGAGAGAGAGAGAGAGATCAGAGAGAGAGAGAGAGAGAGATCAGAGAGAGAGAGAGAGAGAGAGAGAGAGAGAGAGAGAGAGAGAGATCAGAGAGAGAGAGATCAGAGAGAGAGAGATCAGAGAGAGAGATCAGAGAGAGAGAGAGAGATCAGAGAGAGAGATCAGAGAGAGAGATCAGAGAGAGAGATCAGAGAGAGAGATCAGAGAGAGAGATCAGAGAGAGAGATCAGAGAGATCAGAGAGATCGAGAGAGAGATCGAGAGAGAGATCGAGAGAGAGAGAGAGAGAGAGAGAGAGAGAGAGAGAGAGAGAGACCAGAGAGAGAGAGATCAGAGAGAGAGAGAGAGAGAGAGAGAGAGAGATCAGAGAGAGAGATCAGAGAGAGAGATCAGAGAGAGAGATCAGAGAGAGAGATCAGAGAGAGAGATCAGAGAGAGAGATCAGAGAGAGAGATCAGAGAGAGAGATCAGAGAGATCGAGAGAGAGATCGAGAGAGAGATCGAGAGAGAGATCGAGAGAGAGAGAGAGAGAGAGAGAGAGAGAGAGAGAGAGAGAGAGAGAGAGACAGAGACAGAGACAGAGAGATGGAAGACAAGGGAGAGACGAGAGAGAGAGACGAGAGAGAGAGACAGAGAGAGAGAGAGAGAGAGAGAGAGAGAGAGAGACAGAGACAGAGACAGAGACAGAGACAGAGACAGAGACAGAGACAGAGACAGAGACAGAGACAGAGATCAGAGGCCTTGGATGTATTACTGTCTAAACCCCCAGCATCTTCCTGCAGTGCAAGCAGACAGTGTCGCACCTGAGCGGTCTGTTTGATGCTCTCAGCAACGGGTCTACCTGGTCACGTATGGGTTGACCCTCTGTTCTTGAATCACAGCAGATGAAGGGGATCAGGCTGACTGAGACTTTACTGTTGTGATCAGTGAGCTCTGACCAGGGCTGTAGGCTGATTAATTATGGCTGACTGAGACTACTGTTGTGATCAGTGAGCTCTGACCAGGGCTGTAGGCTGATTAATTATGGCTGACTGAGAATACTGTTGTGATCAGTGAGCTCTGACCAGGGCTGTAGGCTGATTAATTATGGCTGACTGAGACTACTGTTGTGATCAGTGAGCTCTGACCAGGGCTGTAGGCTGATTAATTATGGCTGACTGAGACTACTGTTGTGATCAGTGAGCTCTGACCAGGGCTGTAGGCTGATTAATTATGGCTGACTGAGAATACTGTTGTGATCAGTGAGCTCTGACCAGGGCTGTAGGCTGATTAATTATGGCTGACTGAGACTACTGTTGTGATCAGTGAGCTCTGACCAGGGCTGTAGGCTGATTAATTATGGCTGACTGAGAATACTGTTGTGATCAGTGAGCTCTGACCAGGGCTGTAGGCTGATTAATTATGGCTGAATGAGACTTTACTGTTGTGATCAGTGAGCTCTGACCAGGGCCGTAGGCTGATTAATTATGGCTGAATGAGACTTTACTGTTGTGATCAGTGAGCTCTGACCAGGGCTGTAGGCTGATTAATTATGGCTGACTGAGACTACTGTTGTGATCAGTGAGCTCTGACCAGGGCTGTAGGCTGATTAATTATGGCTGACTGAGAATACTGTTGTGATCAGTGAGCTCTGACCAGGGCTGTAGGCTGATTAATTATGGCTGACTGAGAATACTGTTGTGATCAGTGAGCTCTGACCAGGGCTGTAGGCTGATTAATTATGGCTGAATGAGACTTTACTGTTGTGATCAGTGAGCTCTGACCAGGGCTGTAGGCTGATTAATTATGGCTGAATGAGACTACTGTTGTGATCAGTGAGCTCTGACCAGGGCCGTAGGCTGATTAATTATGGCTGAATGAGACTACTGTTGTGATCAGTGAGCTCTGACCAGGGCCGTAGGCTGATTAATTATGGCTGACTGAGACTTTACTGTTGTGATCAGTGAGCTCTGACCAGGGCTGTAGGCTGATTAATTATGGCTGAATGAGACTTTACTGTTGTGATCAGTGAGCTCTGACCAGGGCCGTAGGCTGATTAATTATTGGTCAGCACAGCAGCACAGACTGTACGGCTAAGTCCTAAATTGCAGACTATCCCCTATATAGTCCACTAATGGTGACCAGCGCCTGATTAAAAGTAGTGCACTCTGTAGGGGACAGGGTTCCATTTGGGAGGATCCCTTAGCAGCAGGTCTTTGAAGAGTGCCTATCTACCTACTGATCAAACAGATGTCTAGTGCACAATGGAACAAAGACACTGTGGAAATAGACCCTCTGAACCTTTCGTAGCGAATGAATTACAAAGCAGTCCAGTGTTTTCGTATGAGAACATTAGGGGGTAACATTTTTTCCTCACCCTCTCCCCTGCGTCTCCTTTAGGACCGGGATTGCCAGCATTGCCTTGGACGCCTCCCTCTGCCTGCAACACACAAACAGAGCGACATTTCAGACACCTCCCTCACATAGCCAGGCTCACACTGCCCTGACCTTGACCATAGTAACATCTCTGCTATGTAATGTTGACCTTGACCATAGTAACATATCTACTATGTAATGTTGACCTGCCCTTGACCATACTAACATCTCTGCTATGTAATGTTGACCTTGACCATAGTAACATCTCTGCTATGTAATGTTGTCCTGACCTTGACCATAGTAACATCTCTACTATGTAATGTTGACCTTGACCATAGTAACACCTCTGCTATGTAATGTTGACCTGACCTTGACCATAGTAACATCTCTGCTATGTAATGTCACCCTGACCTTGACCATAGTAACATCTCTGCTATGTAATGTTGACCTTGACCATAGTAACATCTCTGCTATGTAATGTTGACCTTGACCATAGTAACATCTCTGCTATGTAATGTTGACCCTGACCATAGTAACATATCTACTATGTAATGTTGACCTTGACCATAGTAACATCTCTGCTATGTAATGTTGACCTTGACCATAGTAACATCTCTGCTATGTAATGTTGACCCTGACCATAGTAACATATCTGCTATGTAATGTTGACCTTGACCATAGTAACATCTCTGCTATGTAATGTTGACCTTGACCATAGTAACATCTCTACTATGTAATGTTGACCTTGACCATAGTAACATATCTACTATGTAATGTTGACCTTGACCATAATAACATCTCTGCTATGTAATGTTGACCTGACCTTGACCATAGTAACATCTCTACTATGTAATGTTGACCTTGACCATAGTAACATCTCTGCTATGTAATGTTGACCTGACCTTGAACATAGTAACATCTCTGCTATGTAATGTTGACCTGACCTTGAACATAGTAACATCTCTGCTATGTAATGTTGACCTGACCTTGACCATAGTAACATCTCTGCTATGTAATGTTGACCTTGACCATAGTAACATCTCTGCTATGTAATGTTGACCTTGACCATAGTAACATCTCTGCTATGTAATGTTGACCTGACCTTGAACATAGTAACATCTCTGCTATGTAATGTTGACCTGACCTTGACCATAGTAACATCTCTGCTATGTAATGTTGACCTTGACCATAGTAACATATCTACTATGTAATGTTGACCTTGACCATAGTAACATCTCTGCTATGTAATGTTGACCTGACCTTGACCATAGTAACATCTCTACTATGTAATGTTGACCTTGACCATAGTAACATATCTACTATGTAATGTTGACCTTGACCATAGTAACATATCTACTATGTAATGTTGTCCTGACCTTGACCATAGTAACATCTCTGCTATGTAATGTTGACCTTGACCATAGTAACATCTCTGCTATGTAATGTTGACCTTGACGATAGTAACATCTCTGCTATGTAATGTTGACCTTGACCATAGTAACATCTCTGCTATGTAATGTTGACTTTGACCATAGTAACATATCTACTATGTAATGTTGTCCTGACCTTGACCACAGTAACATCTCTGCTATGTAATGTTGACCTTGACCATAGTAACATCTCTGCTATGTAATGTTGACCTTGACCATAGTAACATCTCTGCTATGTAATGTTGACCTGACCGCCACCATAGTAACATCTCTGCTATGTAATGTTGACCTGACCATGACCATAGTAACATATCTGCTATGTAATGTTGACCTGACCATGACCATAGTAACATCTCTGCTATGTAATGTTGACCTGACCTTGACCATAGTAACATCTCTGCTATGTAATGTTGACCTTGACCATAGTAACATCTCTGCTATGTAATGTTGACCTTGACCATAGTAACATCTCTACTATGTAATGTTGACCTGCCCTTGACCATAGTAACATCTCTGCTATGTAATGTTGACCTTGGCCATAGTAACATCTCTGCTATGTAATGTTGACCTTGACCATAGTAACATATCTACTATGTAATGTTGTCCTGACCTTGACCATAGTAACATCTCTGCTATGTAATGTTGACCTTGACCATAGTAACATCTCTGCTATGTAATGTTGACCTTGACGATAGTAACATCTCTGCTATGTAATGTTGACCTTGACCATAGTAACATCTCTGCTATGTAATGTTGACTTTGACCATAGTAACATATCTACTATGTAATGTTGTCCTGACCTTGACCATAGTAACATCTCTGCTATGTAATGTTGACCTTGACCATAGTAACATCTCTGCTATGTAATGTTGACCTTGACCATAGTAACATGTCTGCTATGTAATGTTGACCTTGACCATAGTAACATCTCTGCTATGTAATGTTGACCTGACCTTGACCATAGTAACATATCTACTATGTAATGTTGACCTTGACCATAGTAACATCTCTACTATGTAATGTTGACCTTGACCATAGTAACATCTCTGCTATGTAATGTCACCCTGACCTTGACCATAGTAACATCTCTGCTATGTAATGTTGACCTTGACCATAGTAACATCTCTACTATGTAATGTTGACCTGCCCTTGACCATAGTAACATCTCTGCTATGTAATGTTGACCCTGACCTTGACCATACTAACATCTCTGCTATGTAATGTTGACCTTGATCTTGACCATAGTAACATCTCTGCTATGTAATGTTGACCTGACCTTGACCATAGTAACATCTCTGCTATGTAATGTTGACCTGCCCTTGACCATACTAACATCTCTGCTATGTAATGTTGACCTTGACCATAGTAACATCTCTGCTATGTAATGTTGACCTTGACCATAGTAACATATCTACTATGTAATGTTGACCTTGACCATAGTAAC